>NC_137818.1:1644819-1654819 GCF_963921795.1 Nannobrachium achirus | reverse complement strand
GGGAGCGGAGCGTGAGCGCCACTCACTGATACACACAGCGTGTAGCGATGGGACGATAATCGCAATTATCGTTTATCGTGATAGAAAATTACAAAACGAAATAATTGTGGAGATTTAATTCATCGTGAAATTGTCCTCCGTCATGCACTGGGATCAATTCAGGCCTCTATAATTGGTGAGATGGACCTGGAACTAACGTACTTGATACAGACTTGATACAGTCTTTTTTCACTCTACCACATCTCTTTGCCCCCAAAAATTGCCAATCTACAAGCTCACAACGCGACGGGTTGTGAGCTTGCACATCTGCTATTTTTTGGCAAATGTTCCACCCCAGGATAATGGATGTTGGGATTATCGCGATAATATCGTAAACCACAGTTTCTTTGGTCACCCGTCCCTACCAGCGCGATGTCTTCTTTCATGCAGCGGCAGTTTACCCTGGTTGTGGTTTGCGCGTGTCGCCGTACCCAGTGCAAACGTCTTGGGACCGGTGACACACCTCAGTGCGGTCACCCGAAGGGACAGTTAGGTCCAGGGGCATCACAAGGGGTAGGAAAGTGGGACTGAGTTACTGGGGCCCAAGGTGGAGGGGCCCTAATAACTTTATCTATTGAAAAATAGCAGATATACAAGCTCACAGAGCGGCACCGAGTGTCGCGCTGCGAGCTTGTAGATCTGCTATTTTTGAAAAGTTGTGAAAATCTTTGAAAATCTTTGAATATATGTATTTTTTAAGCGAACATTTCAAACTCAAATTTTGCTTCTGGGGGTCCCTGGAACTAAATATTTTGAGATTGGGGGTCCGTGGCCAAATACATATCATCTTGGGGGTCCTTGACATAGGTTTCTTGCACACATTTTCACAATTTTTCAAAAATAGCAGATATACAAGCTTGCAGTGAGCTTGTATATCTGCTATTTTTCAATAGTTAACATTCATGGGGGGGCCCGCAGTGAATCCTTGTACCCAGGGCCCAGAATTTGGTGTGACGCCCCTGGTTAGGTCTGTGAGGCGAGGACGGGACAGAGGGTGTGATGGGGGTGCAGTACATCATGGGGTGGTGGGGTTTGGACAGGACGCTTTTGAGCTCTGTGGGATCTGTGTCCGTCCCGGTGTTGGAGGGGTTGGTTGATGATGATGACATACAGAGGGCTGCCCCTTTGCTGCGTTGCCAGTTTGGAAATTAGTCACATGCTATGGAGCTGGGCCGCTTAGCACGGCAGAGTCCTCCACAAGTGGTGGGAAACACTGACTCCAGCGCTTGGGGAGGAGAGGACTTACCCGCATGCACGCACGGCCGCACGTACGCACACAAACACACACACACACACACGCACACACACACACACACACGCTAAAATGAACAGTCCACAAACACAGATGCATCAATACGCATGTAAACACGCACACTGTTGCCAACACACGGACACTGATCTGCGGAAGAAGCCTTCTCTTCGTGTAATCTTTTTCTAGCTCTCTCGTGCATGCGCGCGCACTCACACACACACACACACACACACACACACACACACACACACACACACACACACACACACACACACACACACACACACACACACACACACACACACACACACACACAAACATGCACACACACACATGGTATATTGTATACACACCCATGCTCATATATTAGCTGGGTGCCAACAGCAGTGGGCCTGGTGCCAGAGGACTCCAGTATTCCCAGCCTCCCCCACGCTCTGATGTTAAGACACATGAGATGCCAGCGTGCCTGTCTGTCTGTCTGTCTGAAAGCACTTTCTAACTCTTAGTTTTGTGCATCTAGAACACTGTTTCCCAAACACTGAGGTCGGCGACGTGGACACATTTTTATGGGTCCCTTAATTTTGGGTTTCCTACATTTAGTTTTTTAATTATTATAAGAAAAATGCAATGATTTCCCTAAATAATTCCATGGATAAACAATAGAAAAGCCTAAGAAATTCCATAAATTAGAAAACAAATCTTTAAGAAGTATAGTGAAAATAGCCGATCTGCTGTTTTCACTAGTTTGGGGTCCCGGTTAAACATCTGATTTCTCTTTTGGGTCACAAGCTAAAAAAGTTGGGGAACCACTGGTCTGGAACACACTCGGCAGTGTTGTGTTTGTGTGTGTGCATGTGTGTGTGCATGTGTGTGTGCGTGTGTGTGTGTGTGTGTGTGTGTGTGTGTGTGTGTGTGTGTGTGTGTGTGTGTGTGTGTGTGTGTGTGTGCGTGCGTGCATGCGTGTGCGTGAGGATGCATGTGTGTGTGCACACACGCGGGCGGCGTTTGCCCGCGTGGTTGTTTTAAGATGGAATGAAAGGCAGGGCCATGCCACCCAGCGCGAAGGAGAGAGCGTGTGTGTGTTCAGCGACAAGCAGAGGATTAAAGAGACACAAACATTACCAGACTAAAAATAGGCAAAGAGATGAGGATGGAATGAGACTGATAGAGGGGAAGAGAGAGAGAGAGAGAGAGAGAGGGAGAACATATAAACGCTGTTTGGAATCTCCTCCTCGTTGGTGGCTTACAACCGTTCTTCATTTTTCCATTCCTGTCCAAACAAAGAGGGTGAGACAGTGCAGTGCAGGGTTCTACCGGACACTCAGCTATCCATCATCTCCTTGGCCATCATTCCACCCATTACTTCTTTCTTAGATTCATTGAATATTGAGTAATCAAAAGGCACTATTTATTTTGGAAATCGAAAATGGTGGAGAAATATATAATTTACTAATCTGATTCGTCTGATTAACCACTTAATCACAATCCCAAGTTAAGCCCTTTGCAAACAGGCGCGTTTATCCGCACGGATAAAGCGGACAATTTCATTTTTTTAAAAGAAAACAATGAGTCTCTACGACCTCAAGCACACCGGATCCGAATTAGCCGTGCGACGAGTGGCTGCGGCCGTGCGTTTTTTTTTTCTTGATCGAACCCAGTTCGATTTGTGCGTCATGTCGCATGCGGTAAAAAATTCATCACTCCTTTTATGACTCCTTTTTCGGATCCGCAGCGCCGATTCCGCACAGCATTGCACACCAAATCCAATGCGTTTTATTCATGCAGCAAACGAAAAAAACGCAACTGTCTTGTGTGCAAAGGGCTTTACAGTAACGTTGCATAGTTAAATAATGTCTCCTATACTGTCATGTCTAAAATAGGGAAGCCTGCAGGTGAGCCATCAAGCTGGTGATAAAATAACGAGTGTGTGCGTGTGCGTGTGAGAGAGAGAGAGAGAGAGAGAGAGAGAGAGAGAGAGAGAGAGAGAGAGAGAGAAGGTAGAGGAGAGAGTGAGTGTGTGACTGTGTGTGGCGTATGCCTGTGCTGTTCAGTCCTTAACAGCTATATAACATGCCACACGCGACGCGTAGTGAGTCAGGTAGTGGGTGGCATGTCAACATGTAGCCGCTCTCATGCAGGAAGCAACGAGTGCTGAATAAACACAAGGGATAGACAAAGACTAGAGCAGGAGAGTGGAGGGGGAGAGGCAGGGACATGCTGGGCCCCTGATTCAGCATGGGAAAAAGAGTTGGAGAGGCCCTCATTGCGCGCTATAGAGAGAGATCTCTCTCTATAGCGCTGCTGCTACTCAAAGATTTGCCATTTCAGATCATGACAAGTGACAAGCCAGTGGGCCAATTATTGTTCATGATTTATATTTCGTCGTTGTCGGGTGGAAACCTTGTATGTCCAAAACCGTTTGTTTTGTATTTATCATTTAAAAAATGATTTAAACTAGTGAAAACAGCCGATCTACAAGCACACAACGCCTCGCGGTGTGCTTGTAGATCTGCTGTTTTCACTACTTTTGTGCAACGGCCTTGTATGATGAAGCAGGGCTTTGCTTTGCGAAAAAAATTATAAATTTGAAACTTGGAGATACGAGGTTTCTGTCCGACAGTGACGATTTACATTGTTGGCCACCCAGCCCCCAAGATGGAACGAAGGCCGACATTTTATTTTTATTTTTTCCTAATGGCCGGCCTGGACAGGCCGGGAATGAACCGGCCGTTCGGGAGTTGTCCCGCTTTTCCCAATGGCCAGCACGTCCCTGGGGAGAGGAGAGGAGAGGAGTGGGGAGAAGAGGACAGGAGAGGAGAGGAGAGGAGAGGAGAGGAGAGGAGAGGAGAGGAGAGGAGAGGAGAGGAGAGGAGAGGAGAGACAGAAAGGTGATACCCTGAGTAGCCTGTTCACACGAGGCCACCCGGCACAGGCTGCGTCTGCAATGGTTCACCGTAATGCTACAGCGCGCATGCACACACACACACACACATGCACTCGCACGCACACACGCACACACACAGACACACTATAGTAACACAAGAACACACATACACACACGGATCACTTACTGAACACATTAGGGGACAATGGCCATCCTCGTTACGAGACAAAGAGCTTTTCCCGACATGAACTGCTCTGTTGCTTACAATGTTACGGCCATTACCAGCCTGTTTGAGAGGGTTAGGGTTAGGATCCAACGGAAAGCAAGGAACAACGTACACCAAGTTCTCCAAAATGATGGGAGTCCTAAAATAAGAAGCGATGATTCATGGATAAACTCAAAGCCGACAAAGTCAAGCGTTCTCACTCCTTCATATCGTTGCTGTCATGCAGTAACCTTTTACCTCCATTTTTAAAAACTATTCATGCTTTTTTGTGATTTAATGCCCTACTTTGTCGCAGCACCAAAAATAACCGAGCTTTTCGATATACATTGTATTTCCGCTATTTCGGAAGGATTTTGGAAGTGAAATGGTTAACTATATACTGTACACAGTATATATATATATATATATATATATATATATATATATATATATATATATTTTTTTTTTTTGTGTAATATAAATATGTGACCGATGAAAAGTATTAACAAGAGCTTCTGTATAAATAAGTACATGGTATCCATTGCAGTTATTTTTATTTTTTTTTACGTAATGGAGTTTTGGACAGTTTCCAACCGACAGCGACGACATTTGAATCGCTAATGAATTTGCGCAACAAACTTTTGAGCAATCAGACCGTGCACCATTACCGTGCTGCAATATCACCCTTCACCATTCCCTTTTTAACTTGCGGTAGTTCAGAAGTGTGCTGTGTGCAGTCAATAGAGATAGTACAACGTGTCGAGGTACAACGTTGTCGAGTTGTCTTCATTGAGGACGTAGCCGACAACGACGATATCTGAACTGTCGCTGGAGTAGCGGGAACACCACCGTCGCCCCCTGCAATGTTGTGGCCCTCGGCTTCTTACCCTAGACATAATTTCGGCCCTTGGGCAAAACTAATTGGGGAACCCTGAACTAGCCCATTAAGACCAGGGGTCATCGGCAGTGGCTCAGGGGAAGATAAACTGTCATTAGAACAAGGAGGCTTCCCGCAGTGTTCCCTGTTTGAACCCGGGCTCCACCAGAGTTAGTGTCGAAGAGTCCTTGAGCAAGACTCTGAACTAGAGGTCTTCACGGGTCCAATTTGAACTACCCGAACCCAAAAGGACCCGGGGGAAATGGACCCGGACCCATATGGCCCCGTCTATCATTTGGAATTTGAGAACCGTTACCCGATCAGCCCCGAGACGTGATGGATCCGATCCGAACGGCCCCGCCTGTTATTAGAAAAATTGGATCCGAAACCCGAGCAGAACGGGAGATCCGAGACCCGAACCTGTCGCCCCGAAATGAAAGAATGCCAACGTTATTATATTAAGAGTTGTATCAGACATATTTCTTACCTAACGTCGCCACGGTGCTGCTGTTGCTGTCAGCGGCGCTGTGCCTCTCGCCAAAAGATGATCTTTTCCCAGACCAGTAAGTCAATGCGGACAGTTTGTAAATACAAATAAATCCATGTTTTTATTCCTTCTTCTTTGCCTAGCCAATGCTAATGCTATCGTTTTCTGTCGCATGTGGTGTTCATTATATCTTTCTGCTTTGAGTGTCCATTTTGCTCTGCAGAGCATGACAACACGCAATGACAACTCCATTGTAAACCGTTAACCAAAACGTTACGTTAATATCTTTGATAATAATAACAATCCAACTGATACAGTCAGTGTTGTTGTGACTGAGTGAGTTGTACTTCTCAGTTCTCACAACCAATGCAACAGATTACATGCTGCATCTTTAGTGCCATCGTGTGGCGTTATCTATTTGGTGCAGTTGTTGCGTTCGCTTTCACTTCAATCTCGGCCTGTCTCGGCTCCACTCGGGTAACAGGAGATACCCGGGGAACCGGGGCAGACGGCCCCGGCCCCGGCCCGCCCCGCGGTAAAAGCTCGAAAACGGCCCCGTTACCCGGCTCGGGGCGGTTCGGATCGCGGGTAATTTCGGATCTCGGGCAGGTCCGAAGACCTCTACTCTGAACCCCTAGTTGCTCCCGGTATATATAATATACCGGGAGAAAGTATTCGACTATTCGAATACTTTGAGGTTGAATAATTCGAATACTAGTAAAAATCACTATTCGTGAATGCCCTAGTGTGTGAATGGGTGAATGTAATGCACAATCTCTGTACAGCGCCTTGGATAAAGGCGCTGTATACAGTAAATGCACCATTTATCAATATATCCTTTAGATTTTCTTTTTTACACACCATTATAATGTTTGATCACATGACCCAATTACCAAATGTCAAGTCTCCGTGTTTTTCTTCAGAATAATGTATTCAGTACGACACTTATGGCACATTAGGAGTCCAACTAGTATAAGTGGTTATTAAATGTTTTATTTGTAAGGAACCCCTTAACTCTGAGACTGTTCAAATGGAACCATTTGTACACTGTCAGAGTTTAAGAGGAGACCTTCAAATTTCAAAGTTTGAGAAACACTGGATTAGAGGAGGGGATGATGTCTGACGACCCTTGTTGATCAATATTCATCACCATACCGGGTAGCTCCAGTGGGAAGACATGATGTGGGGAGATGAGTTGTATCATAAAGACATGCAGTCAACAAGGACCACCTCTACCTACCGGTACTCTACAGCTATCTGCTTTCAGGTGCTAGATAGTGCCAGGGCAGGCGGATAATTGTGTGCATGTGGAGTGTGCGTGCGCCGTGCGGTGTGAGAGAGAGAGAGAGAGGAGAGAGAGAGATGTCTAAATGAAAGGAGAAGGGAGGAGAAGGGAGGAGAAGGGAGGGGAGAGATGAGAGGAGAGGCCAAGTCTTCACGTCTCCCTGTAAAGGCTTGTTTGTACAGTGTGAGGGAAAATGAAACTGTAAACATGTCACTTTCATTAGGGCCCCTTATTCCCACTCCCTGCTAGAGGAAGTGAATGTGTCTATTCCTCCCTTTCTTCTGAAGGCAGAAGAAAAAGAAGACGCTGAAGAAAGAGTCAAGGAAAGGATGAAATAAAATGTCAACGCTATGCTCATGATTTGAGGCATTCCGTTCAAAACAGAGCACTCCTGCAAATATATATACGGTACATGTAACGCTGGTGTTATAACACAGTGGTTCTCAACCTTTTCAGGGCGCTACCCCCAAAATAATTATATTTTAACTGGGGACCCCCCTTACCCTACAAACACTAAGAGCTGAAGCATTACATTTTGTATAACACGGTTCTATTGTGAAAATAGCAGATCTACATGCCGACCTAGATCTACATGCCGATCTACATGCTCACAACGCCTCGCAAGCATGTAGATCGGCTATATTAACAATTTCTGCCTCTAATATTTAACAATTTGACCAATATTTAATTTGTCATTTTAGAGGTATTAAAAAGTCCTCAAAATGGTTACTTTAGTCATTTGCAGATACCCTCTATACACGTAAACTTAATGCTGGTTTGTTTACTGTTGAGTGAGAAAACAATGTTGCACATGTTGCACATTAAGTTAATGGGAGACTCCCCAATATATTGTGGGGACCCCCAGGTTGAGAAACACTGCTAACAGGCCCATCTGAAATAATTGGGGCAGAGGTTCTGCTCTGGCATCCAGGGAGTGTGCTTGCACAGTTTTGTTGCGAACGGCGTAACGGTGCCGGACATACAGACGGACAGAGTGCAAAACATAGTCTCGGCCATGCCTTTTGGCCTGGCAGAGACAATAGTTGCGTTTCCATAAAGCCTGTTAATGCGCATTAAGGGTTTTGCGCAAAAATCTTTTCATGGAAACACTTCAAAATTCGAATAAACTTTCATTATCCGCAAAAACTTTTATCCACTTGGAGGTGGATTTTGAGGCTTTATTGAATAAACTAAATGCGCATTAGTGAATGGAAACGGGTCAGCCAATAAATGTGAATAAATGATGACGTTCTGGGCCATTGTATTAGCATTAGCCCACAAAACAAACCGCCTGAACTCTGTGTGTAAATTCCTCAGGTTTTCACAACGTGCCAGCTCAGCTGTAGTTCTTTACAGACTGTTGTGCAAAGACAACCTCCGACAGAACTTAAAACGAAGATTTGTTCAAGCTAAACGTATAACAAACTGTCTCAGTATCACGTTCAGTCTCTGTTTATGTGTTGTTTGTTTGTGTCGCTCTTCTGCGACCTGGCGTTTCCCAAGGACCCTAAGCACAACGGTGGGGGCCAGTGGTGGGCAAGGAGGTAGGGAGCGCTACACTAATTTGAATGACACCCGCAGATGGAAACAGGCTAAATTTGCTTTGTCTTAATGCACATTTCTGATAATTCGCTTCCTATTTTCGAATACGTTAATGGAAACACAACTAATGAGAGAGGACAGGGAGAGAGAGAGAGAGAGAGAGAAAGTAACCTCCTGAAAAGACACATTACGTTTTCTATTATTATCACATGGTCTAGGCCCCCCACTAGGAGGATATTCGCTATTATCTACCAGTAAGACTCCCTAATCGGGAGATAAGCGACCGTTGGTCGCTTATCTCCACAAATAGGCCAAAAGTTTGTTTTACCAATTATTACACTCTATGTGAACATTTACATCAACAAATCCCAAGTACAGGGCATCATCTGGGATACAATCCCTTTTATGCCCATATATGGAGATCCCTAACATAATCCCTTTCATGCCCATATATGGAGATCCCTAACAGAATCCCTTTTATGCCCATATATGGAGATCCCTAACAGCATCCCTTTTATGCCCATATATGGAGATCACTAACAGCTAACAGAATCCCTTTTATGCCCATATATGGAGATCCCTAACAGAATCCCTTTTATGCCCATATATGGAGATCCCTAACAGAATCCCTTTTATGCCCATATATGGAGATCCCTAACAGAATCCCTTTTATGCCCATATATGGAGATCCCTAACAGAATCCCTTTTATGCCCAGTTGGTTGCTAGGGTAAAAAAACATGGTTGCTATGGTAAACAGTTGGTTGCTAGGGTAAACAGTTGGTTGCTAGGGTAAAACCATGGTTGCTAAGGTGGTTGCTAACGTACACTAACAGACCAGCAACAACAGACTGTTGCCACAGCAACGTACACAAAGGTTTGTTTACACATGTGGTGTGATGTCATACTGAAGATATATGACATCACACCGTACACAAACAAAGGTGTGACGTGTGACGTGACGGACGGACGGACGGACGGACGGACGGCCGGTGGAGGTTTTCATAGTAAACTGCTCCCTGACGGTCGCAACAAGCTTGTAGATCTGCTATTTTTGGCAACGGTCCGTCCCAGAATAATGGATGTTGGGGGTATTTGGATCATTGCGATAATATCGTAAATCGCTATTATTTTGGTCGCAATAATCCTGACCTGAAATTGCCCCCCCAGCACCACCTTCCCCCTGCCCTGCCCCATGCCTTCCTTGACTCATCCCTCCCTCTCTATCTCTCTCTGTCTCTCTCTCTCTCTCTCTGTCTGTCTCCTGGGTCCCCTGACCTCGTGTGAAAGTCAGCGGCACAAATTCCACCACAGTCCGCCCTGCTCTGGGAAAGTCTGTCCCTGTTCCCTGACAGAGAGAGAGAGAGAGAGAGAGAGAGAGAGAGAGAGAGAGAGAGAGAGAGAGAGAGAGAGAGAGAGAGAGAGAGACAC
>NC_137818.1:1634819-1642319 GCF_963921795.1 Nannobrachium achirus | reverse complement strand
CATTTAAGGGGTACTAAAAAGTCCTTAAATTGTCACTTTAGAAATGTACAGTATGTGTGATTGGAGAGGAGACGGGAGAAAAGGAGAGGAGAGTAGGATTAGGACAAGAGATGAGAGAGCAGGAGAGATGCAGAGAGGATGCTGGTACAGTCAGTGGGTTTCAACCTTTTCAGGACTTGCCCTCCCCCAAAATAATCCTATTTGAACTGGGGACCCTCCACCATGACAGGCTCTTGGAATTGTAAGAGTTGAGGCATTACATTTTTGTGTGACTTTGCTTTGGCTGAAGGGAGGATGAGAGGAGAGGCAAGGAGGGAAGGAGGGTGGTGCTGTGGTGGAGGAGGAGGTGTACAGGTGGAGAGGGAGAGCAGGCCAACAGAGGGATAAGGAGCGCTACGTCACTCAACACCCTTGATAAATCCCCTTCAATTCAGCATGGAGCAGCCACTGACTGACTGCTCACTGGGCCTATTGTCAGCGATGGAGAGAGAGAGAGTGAAAGAGAGTGGGTGGGTGGGTAGGTAGGAGGGGGGCAGGCACGTGCACACACAGACATCAAAGGGGGCTTGAGCCCCTGCCCTTTTATCCGTCTGTAAAAAGTGCCCTCTCCAGACCATGAATGCAGTTTTTACTATGGTGAAAGAAATGCAAACACCCTCTTTCCATGCCATACCTGAAGGCAGCATTCAAGAGAATTTTCTTGTCCAAACTCTTCCTGAACTTGAATGCAGCATCTTATGTTGAAATAATGTCCTTCACTGTCCAGTAATCCACACCACATCTCCAGTATTGCCTAGTTTAGTGTGTTATGAAGTACCAAAAATAGCCGACCTCTGAGGTCTGCTATTTTCAATACTTTCACCACAAGTACCCTTTTAGAAATGTCAGCCCCTGCCTCTGCAACCTTCTCTGCACGTCCCTGGAAGGGGGCACTTTCTAGAGGGTCTGAGAACGAGAGGACAAGGAAAGGGGGCTAAACGTGGGAAGAGGGGGGGAACGGGACGGGACGGGACAAAACGACGGCAGATTGCGCCCCCTACCCCCCCTATACATGGGGCCCTCTTGACTTGACCTCGGTGAAAGCCTGCGTGGAGTATGGAGTTAATCAAAAGTGTGTTAGGATGGCAGGCAGGGGGGCCCTTCGCGGAGCTGCACCTTGGGGCCCCCATAGCTTCCACAAAGCCTCCAGTGTGAGGGGGGCCGGGGGAAACCCCTCGCACTCTGGCTCACCCAGGAATAGGGGCTGAGGGCCGAGGTAGGGGTGTGTTTGTGTGTGTGTGTGTTAGGGATGGGACGATATGAACATTTCATATCACGATTATTGTGACAAAAGAAATCGCGATTTACGATATTATCGTGATAATCAAAATTCATTATCCTGGGGCGGAACATGATTTGCTAAAAAATAGCAGATCTACAAGCTCACAACGTGTTGCGTTGCAACGCATTGTGAGCTTGTAGATCAGCTATTTTTTGGCTAAGACATTTGATGGAGAGTGAGAAAAAGACTGTATCAAGTACGTATATTATAAGTACATTTTACCAATAGAGGGTTTAAATGGTACCGGATATGCAGCTCGGCAAATAAAAGGTGAATTGATCCCAGTGCATGACGGAGGATAAATTAAACCTCCACGATACGATTATCGTGAGTGTTTTTTATCACTATAAACGATAATATCACTTATCGTCCCATCCCTAGTGTGTGTGTGAGTGGGACTGGGGAGTGGGGAGGTGTGTGTGTGGGGGGGTAGCACCGCTTAGTCTGTCTGCTGGTGGCAATAAACTGGAATCAGTTCCGATCTCTCCTAAGCCCCCACAGTCGGTGTCTCGGAATGATGACACGCACACAGCGACCCCAGATGCCCGGCCGATGACACACGCATGGCCCCGGGGGCTCGCATGTCAGCGGCTACATGTATGTCGCAGGAAGCATGTGAACAGGACACACACGCACGCATGCACACGTGCACGGCACTGCACGCACACACGCGCACACACGTGAAGCCATACCTCCGTGATGATGAAGAAATCATCTCCAGGATCTCCCTGCACCACTATCTTCTCCCCGTCCTCGAACTGAACGGGCTCCAGAGCATCGGCCACCGTCAGACGCTCCCACTTGTCCAGAGACTCTGCCATGATAGACACACACACGCACACAATTTACAATTAGGCATTTAGCTGGCGCTTTTAATCCAAAGCGACTTACAATAAGCAGGTAATATCAATATAATAAGCAAGATAATATGTCAGTACATCAACAGCAATACAACAAATGCATAGGAATATCAATCTAGAAAAACAATAACATAGGTAGACCACGCACCTAAACAGTAAAAAATACTTTTCTAACACTTAAAAATGCTATCTAGCTTCAAGTGTGGTCATCGAGGGAAGGGGAGTGTTACAGTAGTGTTATGGGTTTAGGTGGAGTTTGAAGAGGTGAGTCTTGATCAGTTCACGGCGGAAGCTAGGGAGTGAGGCTGTAGTTCTAAGTGCGAAAGGGAGTTTATTCTACAGTTTGGAGGCCAGGAGGGCAAATTGTCTATAGGACGAGTGGATTTTTGTCCTGGGGTTTTTAGTGAGGGTTCTGTCAGCATCCCTACAAGCATGTAGTCGGGTACAAATGTACACGTTTTGGTTTCATCCATAAAAAATAAATCATCACTGGCACTGGATTCAGCATTATGTTATAATGATATTTATAGATACAGATCAGATACAGATGTGTGCACACGTGTGTGTGTGTGTGTGTGTGTGTGTGTGTGTGTGTGTGTGCGTGCGCATGTGTGTGTGTGTTAGGGCATTAACGACTTGTGTACCTCTAAAATGACAAATTAAACATTGTCAAAATTGTCAAATATATAGAGGCAGAAATTGTGAAAATACGCCTCGCATCGCGAGGCGTTGTGAGCTTGTAGATCTGCTATTTTCACAATAGAACCATGTTATACCAAATGTATTGTAGCACTGTAATATTGGCAGGGTTGTTAGGGTTACTTTTAAAAAGGAATCCCCTACAGTTACAAGTTACTTGCAAAGATAATGTAGTCAGTAACGTAATCTGATTATCACAATTTAAAAAGTAACTACTAGTTACTTTCAGTTACTTTTGGATTACTGTTTAGCAAAACTCGCTTTAATTAAATAAAACAAGTTTTACCATTGATAACTAGACAAGAATATTGAGCCAATGAAATTAGGAACAGAATTTTACCTGAGCGAAGTGGCAGTACTTTACGCTGATTCGACTTGATTATTTTATTGCTTGGCGTTGTAACTTATTTGTAAAATTGATGAGGGCAAGGGGAGAATGTAATCCCCCATCATTCAGATCCATTACTGTAATCCAGATTACACATTTTAAAATGTAACCTGAGACTTTACAAGTTACCTGTTTTTTGTAATCTGATTACGTAATCCCGTTACATGTAATCCGTTACTTAACAACCCTGAATATTGGATCATTCCGTTCTTGACAATAAGCAATCCTACTGTTTGAATGCTGTACAGACGCATACATGGAGCAAAAATAATGATAGAAAAAATACAAAGGACTTTTTTTTCAACTTCGACTTTCGGCTTTCTCTGGTGGAAGTCGACTTGTGTAATGAAGTCGACTCAGTCGACTTTTTCGTTAATGCCCTGGTGTGTGTGTGTGTGTGTGTGTGTGTGTGTGTATGTGGTCATAGTGGATGTCTCCTCCACCAGCCCATTTAGCTGGTGGGAACAAGTCCTTCCCACCTCAGGCTAATCCGTTCACTCAACAGGGACTATTAAATCTCTCCTCCTCCTCCTCCTCCTCCTCCACTCTGAGCCCCGAACACCCTGAAACCGACCCTTAAATCACTAGCCACACCCACAGCCAAGCTTTGTGTTTGTGTGTGCCGTTTCACAGATCCTGGTCGTTTAGTGAAGCGTCAGCAGACGCCACACCGCCGTGTCAAACTGCGCTCGCCTGCCACAAAGTACAGACTGCGTCCGCGTCCTGGGTGTAGCGCAGGCCCACGTGGAGACTGAGAGCGAGGCGTGTGATTGTTTGATGGTGACGAGCGGTTAGGAACATCCAGCCAAGAGTTGGGAGATTCTCATTGAGCCCTTGTGTCATTTTAAATGAGTGGAACTTAATGAATGATTTCAGGGGAGTTTTGAAACATTTAAATTAAGTGAAGACAAAACTCACACATTGATGAATGAACTGTTTGCTGACTTTTACGTCCATATGGGGAATACGATTGAATTACATCAGGTGTCAAGAGTTAAGGCGAGCATCAAACTCCTGAGACTTGAATATATCTTATGTTCAAATATTTGTAACTCAAATATTTGCATCTGGGGGGTCCCTGATAACATAACATTTTGAGATGGGGGTTGACATGAAAAGGTTTGAGAACCATGACTATTTTTTTATAGTTAAAGCATAAAATAATGGTTAAAATGATAATGCGTAATAATAATACATTCCTTGGTTTTAACGAGTTAATGATTTATGTTTGTCAAATTCCGCTTTTGAAAACCACACGTAAAATCCTTACACCTGGGTTTCGCCGGGCATGTGAATCGGTCCGCTTTGAGAGAGGCGACCGTGTGATCTGTGAAGGCTCCCTGGGTCGAGATAGAGCCAGTGTGGCGACAGGCAGCGATCCCACCACATGCTCACACAGCGAACGCGGTTAGCACGGGATATTTCTAGAAGCCGTTGGTATTTGCACAAAACCCCAAAACACAGACGGTTACACATCTTCAGTGGAGGGGAAGAGAAAATGTTCCGACCGAGAGCTCCCGAGCAACTTTTGAACTTATTGGTATTTCTATTTCTATACAGAGAAGAGGCATTAATAACCCGAGACGCCTCCTACGGTCTCACAGGAGAGACATACTGTAGGAGAAACTGATATATTTAAGAATGTTTCATCTTAAGCCCTTTTATACCTTTTTCATAAGACAAGCAGTGAAAATAGCTGATATACAAACTTGTAGATGATCTATTTTCACAATTTTAAATGTACACACGCACACGAACACACACACACACACACACACACACACACACACACACACACACACCAACAATAATAATGAACTATGGTGCAATTCTGGGATATTGCAAGTGTGGTTGCACTGACATGAGTCACGAGGAATCCACTGGGAACTGAATTCTGTCATACCATTCATATTATATACTAGTAAGACACCTCAGGGTGACATGTGACCTCGCCCTAAAGGGCGAGGTCGCGCCAATTCTTGACTATCTGGCCAACCACAGTGTTTCTCTGACGATTCTAGTTGTTATCATTCTGGGGGGAGTTTGTTCATGTTTTTGTGAGGGTATCAACCCTAGGAGACACGGGGAGAACATGCAAACTCCACACAGAAAGGCCCTATCGCCAACCCCACCTAGGGTGTGAGCGATGGGGCCTAAACATGGAAATGTGGAGAACACTATATATGGAGATAGTCCAGTCCATCATGTCATAATGGGACTACCGTCATAGACAGTAGCCATTGTTAGGCCGGAGTCAATGGCTGTGTCTATGACGGTAGTTCCATATGACATATTGGACTAGACTATCTCCATATATAGTGTTATCCACATCTCCATGTTAGGACTCATATATGGGCATAAAAAGTATGTCATGTGACATCACTTCCTGTACAGACAGTCAGCCATTGACTCCGGATTAACAATGGCTACTGTCTATGACGGTAGTCCCATATGACATATTGGACTAGACTATCTCCATATATAGTGTTATCCACATCTCCATGTTTAGACAGCCAATTACTCCGGCCTAACAATGGCTACTTTCTATGACGGTAGTCCCATATGACATGATGGACTGGACTATCTCCATATATAGTGTTATCCACATTTCGTGTAGCCGCCCTGTACAGGAAGTGATGTCACAACTCGCTGACATCACACTGACATCACAGAGGATACGGAAGGACGGTCACGAGGATACGGAAGGAAGGAAGGAAGGAAGGAAGGACACTCAAGCGACACGGTTCTTCAGAGTATATGCGACCTTCGGTCGCAATAATGAAGCGTCAGCGTTAGTTTATGCAGGATGGGAGTCAAGTTGCTGCTCAGCTGTAGTCGGATGTCAGTCAGCTCTGTTCTCATACCTCATTAACATATCTGCTGGTCATTATGTCACATGACTGCCATACTCCAATCAAAGCTCTCAATCAGGCTCCTTTATATACGGCTTGCTTTCTCTACCAATGCTTGGTTTCCAAAGCTTCTGAATCTTTTGCTGCTTGCTGCCTCCTCCACCCCAGCCGCCACCTTTGCACAATCAGTCTGGTTAAGCTCAAATACTTGTGATTGTCTGATTAAGTTACATGTCAACGTGGTTAAGCTCAAATACTGTGATTTTGACTAAGTTCATGTCAATGTTGTTAAGCTCAATACTGTGATTTTTACTATGTTACATGTCAAGGTTAAGCTCCAATACAGTGATTTTGACTAAGTTACATGTAAATGTATTGCTATTATTCTGCTATTGTATCCCCAGTGTTTCCCCTATATGTATTAAGCAGCGGCGGCCCGCCGCTCCTTTAAATCCGACAGCCACTGTATGATTTTCTCAATGTGCCGCTCACTTGAAGCATACATACCGTTCTAACTTCTCTCGGTTAGATACGGCTGGAAGGAGATGTATAGCACTCCTTTCTCCCCATCCCCTCTCTCAGTCAGTCACAGGCAGGCTGAGGCTGCAGCAACGTGTCGCGTTCAGCACATCTGAGCTGACAGCGTCGTTGACTCGTTGCCCCCATGCTCGTTAGTATATTTGCTACTGGTTTGTGCAATCAGAAGAACGGCGGCCGGTTTGAAAGTAGTGTCACGCTGTTTGGCAATAGTAGCCTACTTGTTGTTGCATGCTAATGAGAGCTAACTGCTAAAAACAACGGTTGTCATTCACTCACTGGTTAGATGTGGAATATAAACAAGGGACGCATCACTTCTATCATCAGCCAACAACGTTTCAAGTGATAGTAAACATTTTTGACTAGTCAGAAACTTTGCTGTTGTGCTTTCACACATGCACACACAGTGTGTAGCAGTGGTGTAAAGTAACTAGTACGTTTACTTTACAAGTAGCCTACTAAACTGTGATGTCATGTGAAGCACGACAACAGTAACAACAGTGTGTGAAGCATGATGTTTGTGCAAGTTTACAAAAAGCAGGTTCACTTTCCAGATTCTCTGGCCAAGAACAATAGTGTGCTGCCTATAGCAACCACAAACTATGACCAGAGGGGGTATATCAAAAGGAGAGGCATGGATGGATGGAGTAAAAGTACAAAAAGTTTGAAAATAGCAGATCTACAAGCTCACAACGCGTCGCGATGCGAGTAGATTGGCTATTATCAAATAGCCTAGGTATAAAATATGGCTTATTATCAAGAAGCCTAGGTATAAAATATGTCTAAGTGGTTAGTGTATGTTTTATTGCGACCATCGGTCGCAAGTGTTCTATGAAAACAGCC
>NC_137818.1:1519274-1634619 GCF_963921795.1 Nannobrachium achirus | reverse complement strand
TGTATTTTCTTAGAGTAAGTTTTTAAGCAGAGCTTTAAAAGGTACATGGGTTTGTTTGTTTGTTTGTTTGGTAGTCCTCATGCTGCGAATTGAATCAGGTGTAGGATTTAACTCATTCTCTTCCTTCCCCAAACTACTTTTTTCTGTTGTTGTTTTTTTTGCGCAGTTAATCTCTAGACCGATGATGTTCTGATGTTCATCTCTAGACCAATGATGTACTTGTTGCCAAACCTGCTATGCAGGCTGATCAGATTATAGTAGGATATGTTTTTTAGCTGCTGAGCTGATAGAAACACAGCATGATTCTATATATGGACCAGTATGTTGACACGTGTTGCCCTGGAGTTTTATACCTCGTCGTACGACGGAGTTGTGTGCCCCGTAACTAGCTGATCTAACAGCGGCTCACGGCGCTTTGATGATGCGATGCATCGTGAGCTTGACGATAGTTGTCTTCTCGGCTGGTTCCATTTGGTAAAGGGAGGAGAAATAGCATATTACGGATTCAACAATATCGGCACCCTGATTCTGTTTGAGCAGAATGGAACAGAGCCTTCATTAGTATCATTGGTAACACTGACTCTGTTTGAGCAGAATGGAACAGAGCCTTCATTAGTATCATTGGTAACACTGACTCTGTTTGAGCAGAATGGAACAGAGCCTTCATTCTAGTATCGTCGGTAAGACCTGTGAAGTAAAGAAGAGACCCAATGTGTCTGCTGTGCGTAGAAGCTATTTAAAGTTTTATCTCCCTTACCAAAAACATTTCTGCGTTTGTACGGCCAGGTATAAGCGGGGCTTTAGCGGTGCTGTTAGTCAGCTGATGATGATGTGTGTGTTGGGTAAAATAACAGTCTGCTCGTACGGATGATAAACTGTATGATTATGGTACGTTCTGGGGTCAGTGGGGTCAAACTCTTTAAGGCAGTGGTCCTCATCCCCCCCCCCCCCCCCCCCAACGGCTGCTCAGTTCAGTGGTCCTCATCCCCCCCCCCCCCCCCCCCCAACGGCTGCTCAGTTCAGTGGTCCGATGGGTCCATTTTCAGAGGATCAACGGAACAAAGTTCCTATTTATCGGTTTCCACGATCAGAACAACAACAAAAAATATGCTGATTTTTTTTGGGTTATTTTACATTAATGTTGTGTTATCAAAGAAATATTTGTTGTTGTTTTGGTTTTCTTTGCCAATTATTTGGGGGCCGAACTGGACAGGGTTTGAGAACCGCTGCTCTACGGTACACTGTCAGCTCATAGGGTGTCGGTTTTGCACCTTCAGCCATCCTGGTCCCATCCGGCGTTTGCACATTGCTAAGCATGGGGGGGGGGGGGGGGGGGGGTACTTAACTGGGACGAATCTGATAATTATGATGATGATGATGATGATATTGAAACTGTATATGAATCTAGCAGTCTGTATTTTCATACTTGAATGAGTTTTGCTTTTATAGATCTCTATATATACAGTATGTATATGTATGTATGTACGTACGTATTGTTTGTTTCTCTTTCTTTTTTGGGGTCACATTTTTGCGGAGCGAGAGAAAAGGACTTGTATGTCTTCTAACGTTTTGACATATCATTATTAAAATACCCTGTGATTAGAACAAACTGAGGGGTCAGATTAGGGACGTCGATCACAACTGATTTAAAGAAAAATAAGAAAAAAAAAGATTGTAAATAATCTTGGGCTTCCAGTCTTTTTTTATGATGTATTTTTCATAATTGTACAACTAATAAATAAATGCCACAATTAGAACCACTGCTTTGTTGTGCTTCTTTATTTATTGGTGTTGTGTCAACTGTTGCCATGATGGAATCAAATACTTTCTTTTGTTACATTTTTATCCCATGATTTTTTTAACACATTTTCTCACCCGGTGCCAACTGCCTAAGCTGTAATCCTGGGCTCTGCTCTCCCTCTGCCAACCTGGGGAGAGCCCTGAACTGAGCTCATGCTTCCTTCAGTGCATGAGGAGTGAGCAGGCCGCTTCTTATCACCTGACAGGGGGGAGCTTCCCCCGGTTGGACGTAGCACGTGGAAGGAACATGTTATTCCAACCAGTTCCTTTCCCCTCCATCAGCGCCCCGGCTGGCCAGGGGGAGGCAGTATAGAGACCAGGATTACTGCATGTTAGTGTGAGGGTATTAACCCTAGGAGACACGGGGAGAACATGCAAACTCCACACAGAAAAGGCCCTTTTGCCAACCCCAACCAGGGTGTGGGCACTGATGACACGGAGGAGAGAACACGCCCCCCAGCGTACCCCGGCGGGGAATCGAAGCCCAGGACCTTCTAGCTGTGAGGAGACGCCCCCCTCGAGTCAACTACTTTCAAGCAGCCTTTATACGGGCGAGAATATTCAGTTAGCCTTTTTTTTTCTTTTTTTTTTTTTAAGAATTTACACATTTTTCCAAAAAGAAGAAAAAAGAAAAATATATTAGCTTGTCTGTTAAAGGTCACCTCAAATATATTCTATAGGAAAATAAATTAAGGGTTAGGGTTAGGGTTAGGGCCAATGTTTAATTTGTCATTTTAGAGGTATTAAAAGTCCTTAAATTGTCACTTTATAAATGTGCAGATACCCTCTATACACTTAAACTGTATGTTGGATTGTTTACTGCTGAGTGAGAAAACAATGTTAACATTTAGCTAAACATCTGGGGACCCCCCCAAAATAATTTGGGGACCCCCCTGGGGGTCCTGACCCACAGGTTGAGAAACCACTGTTTTAAAGTAATGCCTCCATGTAAAAAACGTTGTAACTGTGTTTTAACACCAGAGGGCAGTATAGCTACAAACCGTCAGTTGAACAGCTTGATGTGATTCTTCATTCTTGTATTTATAGTTTTATAGTTATGGAATAAAGGCTTCACCACCAGTGTGTTAATGAGAACAACATTGTTTTAAAAAATGAATGAATAATAACACTAATGATGTCTGTCTTAATGCTGTGTTGCCTTATTTTGTTTATTCAGTGGCCAAATAGAATTTAAATTCTACATTGTTTTCTTGTTCTATGTTTTGACTATAATAGTTCATTGTTAAACTGGTCTGATGGCATTACTTCCTCCATGCTAAACTAACCGTCCTTACAACAGCATAGGGTTGGAGATAAGGCTGTATTTACATTTAGATAAGACTGGCAGTCAAACGTCATCCATTCCAGGAAAACGAATGTACCAGTACCGTCAGTTCAGAAAAAAAGCTAAGGTATGGCAACATGACTGGTGTCTTGCACGCGCGCGAAGACACCAGTCATGTTGCCATACCTTAGCAACAGGCATGATACCTTTTTTATAAGAAGTGCATTTTATTTTTTATTTTTATTTCTTTCGGTTGTTCAAGAGCAGCTAAACTTGGCATGTTAGTAAACGTGCCACAATTAACAATAATGCATTGCGCCTGTGCAGCTGACCTGCGGAACCTGGGAATATACCATTCTGTCAAGATGGTGGAGAATATTATTATAAGACCTTGTTAAAGTGACCATTTTGTTACATTTTGCATTTGTAGTTATTTTACTGTAATTTAACAACATAATAACCTGAACAGATAGACAAAGAGACATTCATGGATTTATATTTAAAAGTAACTTTTATTCTCCCCCCTGGACCCAGGGTATGGCAGCTGCATACCCCTGCCATACCCAATGGACGCCCCTGGGATGTACGTTGACATAACATGTTGGCAGGTCATAATTATTATAACTCTATGGTCACAATAGTTCACAATGATAGTGTAAATGCATTAGTATTATTATTTACACTGTCATGCACTGGTTGAATATGTAATAGACAACTGTGTATAATAGCTTTTTCGTGTTTTCAGTTTACATTTATTTTCCAACCTGAAACCTGAAGGTTTCTATTTCCTGCTCAGTGCTCAGATCCGGTCTAAAGCTCCGCCCTCCTCCTGACTGTATCCGGTGAGTTCTGCTCACGCAGAACAAACAACCCGCTCCCGTTTCCGCTCTGGACCGGATCTGCAAGGCAAGCTGGCAAAGTGAACTGACCCCGCCCCCTGGATGATGTCATGGAGGAGGAGGAGGGTACAGGGTCGCTGATTGGCTCTCCAAAGCGAATGGGCGGATCAGTTGGCCTCTGATTGGACAGATCGGTGGGTCAGGTGTTGTGTGATGCGTGTATCTATTCTGCATCTAGCTTAAGGCAAGACCCAAATTCAGAGTGAACATTTTTAAGTAAAATCTCTGCTTCTGGGGGTCCCCGGAACACAACATGTTGATGGGGGACCGCGGCCAAATACATGTCATTTTGGGGGTCCTCGACATGACAAAGTTTTAGAACTACTGATATAGAACAAAAAATCTGAAAACTGTTAGGATTTAGAAGTCATTTGTAGAATCTGCCAATATCAGTGGTCTTCAAACGTTGTCAAGGACCCCCAAAATGATCTTTGGCCGCGGACCCCCATCTCAAAACATGTTGTTCCAGGGACCCCCAGAAAGCAGAGATCTGAGGAAAAAATGTTGATTTATTTGAGATGTTCCTTTTAGGCAGGGTGTTTAACTGTACTTGTACTGTACTACATTTATATTGTATTGACTATACTTGTACTGTTCTTCATTTTTGTATAACAATCAATAAAAACAAGACTGAATTTGCGTCTTGCCTTAAGCTAGATGCAGAATAGATACACGCCCCTTGTTTTTCACCTCACTTGTAGCTGGAGTTTACCTGTTGAGCCACAGACAGACAGACAGACAGTCACACAGCAGATTGACAGACAGACAGACAGACAGCAGAATGACAGACATGGCAGAAAGACATGCTAGGAGTGTCTTTAATAATATGGACTGAGATCTGAAATCAGATTCATTTGTATTTTACTTTCATGGACCTTTTCTAACCCTTCTTGCTGTGGAATGATATGACAAACACAACAACTGCTGAAGTCTTCTCTGGTAAGTTGGAGTTGGTTGGCTGTCTGTTTTTGCTCAGTGATTAATTAATATAGGCTAATTAAAACCATTAGCTGTGTGAATATAGACAGACAGCAGGCTATAATTCATGAACAGGTGCAGTCATGCATGGGTGACAGCACTGCAGCAGGGCTGTTAGTAGGCTAGGAGGGAGTTGGACAGGTTTGTCTGTCGCTGTCATGTCGTTGTTACTTCTGCTTACAGCTTGTGAACTGTTTAACTTTAAACCAGGGCTCCGGCTCTTCAATGTTTTCAGGCCAGGGACCCCTTAGTTGAGAGAGAGATGAAGCAGGGACCACTTAGTTGAGAGAGAGATGAAGCAGGGACCACTTAGTTGAGAGAGAGATGAAGCAGGGACCACTTAGTTGAGAGAGAGAGATGAAGCAGGGACCACTTAGTTGAGAGAGAGATGAAGCAGGGACCACTTAGTTGAGAGAGAGATGAAGCAGGGACCACTTAGTTGAGAGAGAGAGATGAAGCAGGGACCACTTAGTTGAGAGAGAGAGATGAAGCAGGGACCACTTAGTTGAGAGAGAGATGAAGCAGGGACCACTTAGTTGAGAGAGAGATGAAGCAGGGACCCCCACAACCTTTTCATAGATTCCATAATCGTTTGACAGCACAATCATCAGTGTATTTTGGATTCATGTCAATTTGTGTTTTCAGATATTTAACCACTTGAAGCTAATATACTTGACCTTTCACTCTGTACTTAGTCTGCTCTTTTCCCCCCTCTACACCAAAGCTCTTTGCCGAAAATAGCCGATCTACAATGTGAGCTTGTAGATCGGCTATTTTTGGCTAAAGTTCTCAGAATATGGACACTAGGGTTCAAGTGGTTGATATCACACAAAGATTTGGAGGCCCCCCTGTAGTAACTCTGAGGACCCCCTAGGGGTCCCGGACCCCCTGTTGAAGACCCCTGCTTTAAACAATGGACCCTATGATGTTATGGTCTGTGTGAATGCTTACATGATGCTTAGCCGCAAATTGCAACACTAGATTGTTTTATCGATGAATCTAGGGTTGCAATACCTCCCATAGGCAGCCAATGCATCAAAACGTTTTTTTTTTTGCTATCTGATTGTATTAAATGACGTCAAACTCACCAATATTGTGGCTCTATGGAAAGCTTGGAATTTACTCTTGCTATCTGCAAAGTGTTTGTTCCAGAAAAATCCACAGTAGACATGTTATGAGCCAGTTTCTATCAAGAAATTTGGTTCAGGTGATCATTTTTTCTAAGTGCTGGAGTTTGGAAGCGCTCGTGGAAAATCGCTCAACGGTCCTGTGATCACCTGGTTCAAAATGTCACATAATGCAGGAGGCAGCGGGACGCTGCGTAATAGAAGACGAGCGCTTCCGAAGTTCAACACTTAGAAAATAAACCATGTCTGTTCAGATTTCTTGACAGAAAATAAATCATAACAATTCTACGGTGGATTTTTCTGAAACAAACACTTTGCAGATAGAAAGAGTAAATTCCAAGCTTTCCTTAGAGCCACAATATTGGTGAGTTTGAAGTCGTTTAATACAATCAGAGACAGATAGCAAAAAACTGTTTTGATGCATTGGCTGCCTATGGGAGGTATTGCAACCCTAGATTCATCCCATTATAAAAAAAAATCTAGTGTTGCAATTTGCGGCTACATGATGTGCTATGGTCATGATCTATTCTAAAGGGGATCTGTAGTCTAATGCAGTGGTTCTCAACCTGTGGGTCAACCTGTGGACCCCCAGGGGGGTCCACAAATGATTTTGGGTGGGTCCCCAGATGATTAACTTAATGTGCAACATTGTTTTCTCACTCAACAGTAAACAAACCAACATAAAGTTTAAGTGCGGGGGTCTTCAACAGGGGGTCCGCGACCCCTAGGGGGTCCGCGGAGGTACTGCAGGGGGTCCGCGAAATTATTGCTTAAAAAAAAAATAGTTTTCACATTTATGTTAAAAAATAAATCATGATTCTATCCATTTTGAATAGCTTGAATACATGATTACTATGCAATTGACAGACTGTTGATATTATTGACATTGGTTAAAATGAAAAATATGTCGTAGCCCCGACCCCCCACCCTACGAGGTGGTAGGGGGTCCCTGCTCCATCTCCCCATCAGTTTGGGGGTCCCCGGCCGGAAAACGTTGAAGGCCCGTGGTATAGAGGGTATCTGCACATTTCTAAAGTGACAATGTATGGACTTTTTAATACCTCTAAATTGTCAAATAGTCAAATTAGAGGCAGAACATTGGGAAAATAGCCGATCTACAAGCTCACAACGCCTCACAAAATGCGAGGCCCATGTTAGGGGCGCGAACCAATATTTTTAAAATATATTGTTGGGGTTCACTACATAAAAAAAAATTATATATATATATATATATATATATATATATATATACTAAAAGTAAATGATACATTAACATTTACTAGGATTAAAGGAGCTATAGTCAACTTTGTCTTGAAAAACGGATGCTAAAATGGATGCTTCATATATGTGTTTCTATTCAAAAATTACCACAAAAAGCGTAAAATAATGATAAAATAATCATTTTGGCCATTGTCAGACCGACACTTTGTTTACATTCTAGTCTATAGACTAGGATGCAAACAAAGTGTCGGCCCTACAATGAAAAAGTTGACTATAGCTCCTTTAAATAAATGCACACATTATGTGCAAACTAATCATGTAACATTATGTACTGTTGGCCATGGTGTAATGGATGGAATTAAATAGATTAGCACCATCTGGCATCACGTGGTTGCAAATAATGTGTGCCATGAACTGTGCCAGCAGCATTCCTATCAGATGGATGACAGCAGTGACAGAGAGCCAAGCTAAACATTAATGGATGTCATATTTGCACTCAGTGGTTTCTAAACCAACCTTTGTTTACGGTTAATCATTAAACCTCCTGGCTCTCACTGGCCTCTTCTCTCTGACACACATTTTAGTAAGGGAAAGTTAGCCGAGTGTTCGACCAATCTGGGAACTAAATCTAAATCAATATCTTTCTTCACAAATGTGTTCATAAAGGTGTCTACTATCACCTCTGAACTTTATCAATCACAACTCCCTTGGGGAACTTTGTGGGAGCCAATCAAAGTTGGGGGTTCAAAGATGGGAGTCCTCATGGAAAAGAGGCATTACATTTTGGATAACACGTTTCTATTGTGAAAATAGCCTATCTACATGCTCACAACGCCTCGCAGCGCGAGGCGTTGTGAGCATGTAGATCTGCTATTAATAAACAGCCGATCTACATGTACTAAACAGCCGATATACTAGCGAGGCGTTGTGTGCTTGTAGATCGTCTGTTTTCACTAGTTGTGTGCGACAGTCTTGTATGATGAAGCAGGGCTTTGCTTTACCAAAAGACGTACACATTTGAAACTTGGAGATACGAGGTTTCTGCCCGACAGTGATATTTTAGTGATTATGTTGTGAGGAAAACGTTAAGATAACAGCCATTTTGGTTAAAACTGTAAATAACTGTACTTCAAGTTTAAAATGATACTAAATATTTTTGTGTTCAAGTGTCCAAATACATTCCAAATCTTATCAAAATTTTATAAGATTTGGAAGAGATCATTTAATGATCTCGCGGCACCCCTGGTGATTATGATGGAGGAGCATTCATTAATGGAGGCCTTTCTTAGAGTGTGTGCGTGTGCATGTGCGTGTGCGTGCGTGCGTGCGTGTGTGCGTGTGTGCGTGTGTGTGTGTGTGTGTGTGTGTGTGTGTGTGTGTTCATGTCAACAGGCCAGTGTTGTGGTTGTCAGGGTTGTGTTGTCAGAGTCAACATGTCTCCATGCAGAGGGACGTCACCAGAGAAGCCTGACTTCTTCCTCTATTATTCTAGTACAGGGGGTCCGGGACCCCTAGGGGGTCCCCAGAGTTACTACTGGGGGTCCTCCAAATCTTTGAGTGATAGAAACCTTTTTCTCCTTTTTTTATATGACCCACTTGAAACCTAGCGTCCATATTCTGAGAACTTTAGCCAAAAATAGCAAATCTACAAGCTCATAACGCCTCGCGCTGCTCGCAGCGCGAGGCGTTATGAGCTTGTAGATCTTCTATTTGGTAAGAGCTTTGGTATAGAGGGGAAAAAGAGCAGACTAAGTACAGAGTGAAAGGTCAAGTTTATTAAGTATTGACGGTTCAAGTGGTTAAATATCTGAAAACACACATTGACATGAATCCAAAATACACTGATTATTTTGCTGTCAAACAATGAAACTATATGGAATCTATGAACAGGTTGTGGGGGTCCCTGCTTCATCTCTCTCTCAACTAAGGGGGGCTTGGCCTGAAAACGTTGAAGACTCCTGTTCTAGTATAAATGTAGGATCTATTCTACAACTCTGGCGTTGCCAGCCTCTTTCACACGCTTGGTGGTGGAGCTGGAACCCCCAATTATTTTGGGGGGTCCCCAGATGATTAACTTAATGTGAAACATTGTTTTCTGTCTCAACAGTAAACAAACCAACCTAAAGTTTAAGTGTATAGAGGGTATCTGCACATTTCTAAAGTGACAATTTAAGGACGTGTTAATACCTCTAAAATGACAAATTAAACCAAATTGTCAAATATATAGAGACCACAACACGACAACAATGGGGCTCTTAAGTCTGACATCATTTTGTAGGCGGAGGAGAACTTCTGGTGCCAAAAGGCACCGGTGCCCGACCGTGAATCTTTTTACTATAAGCTAATGTTTCTTCTCTTTCTTGATTGATTGATTGATTGATTGAAGACGTTATTGTCAGTTTGCATAGGAAAAGGTACAGTTTCATGACGGTACAGTACAGTTCACTAGCTGTGTGTGCACATGTGTGTGCATGCGTGTTTCACATGTTGTGTTATGGACGCTACAATCCACTTCAGTTGAGAAGAAGTTTTAAAAGGATGTGTTTATCTTTATCCTGCTGGTGGGTTTGAGGCTTTAGTGTCATGAAGGGTACTTGAGCAAGACTCTGAACCCCTAACTGCTCCTGATGTGAATGTGTGTGTGAATGGGTGAGAGTAATGAATGTGAGTGAATGGGTGACTGTAATGAATGTGTTTGTGAGTGAGTGGGTGAATGTAATGAATGTGTGTGTGAATAGGTGAATGTAATGAATGTGTGTGTGAATGGGTGAGAGTAATGAATGTGTGTGTGAATGGGTGAATGTAATGAATGTGTGTGTGAATGGGTGAGAGTAATGAATGTGTGTGTGAATGGGTGAATGTAATGAATGTGTGTGTGTGTGTGTGTGTGAATGGGTGAATGTAATGAATGTGTGTGAATGGGTGAGAGTAATGAATGTGTGTGTGTGTGAATGGGTGAGAGTAATGAATGTGTGTGTGAATGGGTGAAAGTAATGAATGTGTGTGTAAATGGGTGAATGTAATGAATGTGTGTGTGAATGGGTGAGAGTAATGAATGTGTGTGTGAATGGGTGAATGTAATGAATGTGTGTGTGTGTGTGTGTGTGTGTGTGTGTGTGTGTGTGTGTGTGTGTGTGTGTGTGAATGGGTGAATGTAATGAATGTGTGTGAATGGGTGAGAGTAATGAATGTGTGTGTGAATGGGTGAAAGTAATGAATGTGTGTGTAAATGGGTGAATGTAATGAATGTGTGTGTGAATGGGTGAATGTAATGAATGTGTGTGTGTGTGTGTGTGTGTGTGTGTGTGTGTGTGTGTGTGTGTGTGTGTGTGTGTGAATGGGTGAATGTAATGAATGTGTGTGTGTGAATGGGTGAATGTAATGAATGTGTGTGTGAATGGGTGAATGTAATGAATGTGTGTGTGAATGGGTGAATGTAATGAATGTGTGTGTGAATGGGTGAATGTAATGAATGTGTGTGTGTGTGTGTGTGTGTATGGGTGAATGTAATGAATGTGTGTGTGAATGGGTGAATGTAATGAATGTGTGTGTGAATGGGTGAATATAATGAATGTGTGTGTGAATGGGTGAATGTAATGCAGAATCATTGTAAAGCGCCTTGGATAAACGTATCAATGCATCATTTACCTGGTGCAGGTGAAACCAGTGACTCTGTGTCCATCTGCACTGTGTTGTGAGATGCAATCCTTCTGTCTTAAAGGAGCTATAGTCCAGGGCTTCCCAAACGTTTTTGTCTCAGGGCACCCCATAAATACTTTTTTTAATCCGTGGCACCCCTACATTATAATTTTCACTCCCGGGTGGAAACCTTGTATGTCCAAAATCGTTCGTTTTGTATTTATCATCTATAAAATGTACTAAACTAGTGAAAACAGCAGATCTACAAGCACACAACACCTCGCGATATTTTCACTATTTTTGTGTGACGGTCTTGTATGATGAAGCAGGGCTTTGCTTTACCAAAAGACGTACACATTTGAAACTTGGAGATACGAGGTTTCTGCCCGACAGTGACAATATTTTAGTGATTATGTTGTGAGGAAAACGTTGAGATAATAGCCATTTTGGTTAGAACTGACTGAAAATAACTTTGTACTTCAAGTTTAAAATGATACTGAATATTTTTTCAAGTGTCAAATAAATTCCAAATATTATCAAATGATCTCGCGGCACCCCAGGGTGCCCCATCACCTACTTTGAAAACCCCTGCTATAGTCAACTTTTTCTTGAAAAACGGACGCTAAAATAAAAATAATGTTTCGAAAATATTTTATATAAAAGATTACGCTTCATATATGTGTTTCTATAAAAGAAATGACCACAAAAAGTGTAAAATAATGATAAAATAATCATGTTGGCCGTTGTCAGGCTGACTTTATTTAGATCCCTAGTCAATCCATATAAAAGAATAGAAGAGGGATATAAACAAAGTCATTCTGACAACGGCCAAAATGATTATTTTATAATTATTTTATGCTTTTTGTGGTAATTTTCTTAATTGAAACACATATTATTATGAAGATTAATCTTTAATAAAACATTTTTTTACATTATTTTTATTTTGGCGTCCATTTTTCAAGAAAAAGTTGACTATAGCTCCTTAAGATGTTTTACAAATGTTGCTGCTGTGTTCGCACATTGTTGTATTTCTCCCATTAGTTGTGGGAGTGTATTCAACCTCACTGTGTGTGTGTGTGTGTGTGTGTGTGTGTGTGTGTGTGTGTGTGTGTGTGTGTGTGTGTGTGTGTGTGTGTGTGTGTGTGTGTGTGTGTGTGTGTGTGTGTGTGTGTGTGTGTGTGTGTGTGTGTGTCTCTGATATATTGGTATACAGTAATGATAGCAGGTGGTTAGAAAGTGTAGCTCTGTTTTCCACCACATTTTGTGTACATATCAATATGGGGGTCCTTGGATATATCTTTTTATAAGCGAACATTTGTAACTCAAATATCTGCTTCTGGGCATCCCTGGAACTAAATATTTTGAGATGGGGGTCCGTGGCCAAATACATATCATTGTGGGGGTCCTTGACATAAAAAGGTTTGAGAACCACTGACATTAGTTTTTCAAAAACCTTAGAAGGATTTAGCAGATATTTATAGAATCTGGTCAAAATAGTCAAAGACACAAACTTTCACGATTTTTCAAAAATAGCAGATCTACAAGCTCGCAGCCGTGCTGTGAGCTTGTATATCTGTATTTTTTTTTATAGTTACTGTATAAAAATAATGGTAACATAAAGTAAAGCCCTTTGCACACAGGACAGTTGCGTTTCTTTCTGTTTGCTGCATGATTAAAACGCATTGGATTTGGTGTGCAATGCTGTGTGGAATCGGCGCTGCGGATCCCAAAAGGAGTCATAAAAGGAGTGATGAGTTTTTTACCGCATGCGACAAGACGCACGAATCAAACTGGGTTCGATTGAGAAAAAAAAACGCACGGCCGCAGCCACTCGTCGCACGGCTAATTCGGATCCGGTGTGCATGAGGTCGTAGAGAATCATTGTTTTATTTTAAAAAAAATGAAATTGTCCGTTTTATCCGTGCGATAAACGCGCCTGTGTGCAAAGGGCTTTAGAATGTGTTCCATGCCTCAATGGGTTAAGACCAGAAATAGGCAATGCAGTGACATCATATATTGACATAACATCGACTTAATATTTAATCTCACCTTTATAGAGAACAATAGTTTAGTGCTGGTGAATAATGCTTCACACCGTAATCAGTCAATCAATGCCACACGCAATATTTGATCAGAGCTGTTATAAAGTATAGATTGGTACACATAGTTCTGGGTTCCCACCTGCAGTAAACCAGTGGCGTCAGTTCAGAAAAAGCTAAGGTATGGCAACATGACTGGTGTCTTGCACGCGAAGGCGCGCGTGCAAGACACCAGTCATGTTGCCATACCTTAATAATAGGCATGATACATTTATTTTAAGAAGTACATTTAATTTTTTCCCTGTTTCTACGGTTTCTTGGGCTGGATATGGCAGCCTGGAACGATTGTTCAAGTGCAGCTAAACTTGGCATGTTAGTAAACGTGCCACAATTAACAATAATGCATTGCACCTGTGCAGCTGACCTGCAGAACCTGTGAATATACCATTCTGTCAAGATGGGGAGAATATAATTATAATACCTTGTTATTTTGACCTTTTTTGTTACATTTTGCATTTGTAGATATTTTACTGTAATTCAACAACATAATAACCAGCACAGATAGACAAAGAGACATTCATAGATTTATATTTAAAAGTAACTTTTATCTTCCCCCCCTGGACCCAGGGTATGGCAGCTGCATACCCCTGGACCCCCCTGGACCCAGGGTATGGCAGCTGCATACCCTTGGACCCCCCTGGACCCAGGGTATGGCAGCTGCATACCCCTGCCATACCCGATTGACGCCCCTGCAGTAAAGTAAAGTATGTGTCAGAGTGGTGCATGCAGGATTACAGGTGTGTCAGTACGGTGCGTGCAGGATCACAGGTGTGTCAGAGGAATTAAGGCTATGCTATTATTGTTCTGCTTTTATTGTTCCCTGGGGGAACAAACAGGTGTCCTGATGACGGATGGCAGCAGAATGGAACAGGTTAGAGCTAGCTGTAAAGCCCTTTGCACACAGGCGCGTTTATCCGCACGGATAAAACGGACAATTTCATTTTTTTAAAAGAAAACACTGATTCTCTACGACCTCATGCACACCGGATCCGAATTAGCCGTGCGACGAGTGGCTGCGGCCCTGTGTTTTTTTCTCGTTCGAACCCAGTTCGATTCGTGCGTCTTGTCGCATGTGGTAAAAAACTCATCACTCCTTTTATGACTCCTTTTGGGATCCGCAGCGCCGATTCCGCACAGCATTGCACACCAAATCCAATGCGTTTTATTCATGCAGCAAACGAAAAAAAAGAAAAAACGCAACTGTCCATGCTTCCACTGTGGTGGGAAAAGCACTCAATTATTTTACTTAGCAAAGTTTCAATACTGCAATGTAGAGATACTCTGTTATTAACTAACTAATTAATTAATTAACTAAGTAAAAGTCTGGAATGGAATTGGTATTAAAAAAAGTGGTATCAAAATGTACTTTAAAAAAAGTGGGAAGTACTTATTATGCACAGTAGGGCATTCACCAATAGTGATTTTTAGTATTCGAATTATTCGACCTCAAAGTATTCGAACATTCGACAGGACTGGCCGAACTGTCAAATATTAAGTAAGCAAGAGGCGAACATTGTGAAAATAGCCGATCTACATGCTCACAACATAGATCTGCTATTTTCACAATATTTATCTGTGGAACCGAGTCACATGAAATGTAATACCTACAATTCCAAGTGCTTGTCAGGGTGGGGGTCCCCAGTTCAAATATGTTTATTTTGGGGGTCACGGCCTAAAAAGGTTTGAGAACCCCTGGTATAGAGCATTAACAAATTCATCCACCAGGGGCATTGACAACTCATTCTTATGACTTCCTATCTAGCCAAGCTTTATAAACTATATATTTTGAAAGAGAAAACAATAATAAAAATGAAAATAAGCGAATATTCGGCTTCGGTGAACAACGTCGAATAGTGACTTTGATATTCAAATATTCGATCATTTGGTGAATGCCCCAATGCACAGTACCATTTCACAAGCTTTCAAATATTTAAAATGGATTCAAATCTTTTTGAAAATAGCAGATGTATCACAGATATCTTTATGCATAGTATTGTGTTTTATTTGTCTGTCATTCAATGTTATATGAGTTTAAATTGGGACCCCAATGTAAACAAGCCCATAAGACCTTTTTGTGGTGTCTATGCTTTTAGTTGACCTTGTACCAGTTGATCTGTACTGTCATGTACCGTTTAGTTGACCTTGTACCAGTTGATCTGTACTGTCATGTACCGTTTAGTTGACCTTGTACCAGTTGATCTGTACTGTCATGTACCGTTTAGTTGACCTTGTACCAGTTGATCTGTACTGTCATGTACCGTTTAGTTGACCTTGTACCAGTTGATCTGTACTGTCATGTACCGTTTAGTTGACCTTGTACCAGTTGATCTGTACTGTCATGTACCGTTTAGTTGACCTTGTACCAGTTGATCTGTACTGTCATGTACCGTTTAGTTGACCTTGTACCAGTTGATCTGTACTGTCATGTACCGTTTAGTTGACCTTGTACCAGTTGATCTGTACTGTCATGTACCGTTTAGTTGACCTTGTACCAGTTGATCTGTACTGTCATGTACCGTTTAGTTGACCTTGTACCAGTTGATCTGTACTGTCATGTACCGTTTAGTTGACCTTGTACCAGTTGATCTGTACTGTCATGTACCGTTTAGTTGACCTTGTACCAGTTGATCTGTACTGTCATGTACCGTTTAGTTGACCTTGTACCAGTTGATCTGTACTGTCATGTACCGTTTAGTTGACCTTGTACCAGTTGATCTGTACTGTCATGTACCGTTTAGTTGACCTTGTACCAGTTGATCTGTACTGTCATGTACCGTTTAGTTGACCTTGTACCAGTTGATCTGTACTGTCATGTACCGTTTACTATGCAAACCTCTCATAACATCCTCAATCAATCAATCAATCAATCAATCAATCAATCAATCAAAAGGGTGACTATTTATTACACAGTCTGGCTGCTGCTGTGTGTGACTGTAATATTACACCATGTTGTAATTAGAGAATACACAAGATGAGTGTTAAAATTATTTCATTTACTTCTTTCTATTGTTTTAGAGATTCTTATTTCAGTGGTTGGGGGCATGCGTACAAGTGGCTAAATGTGTCATTTTACACAGAATAAGCCCTAGAAGTGTTACTGTAAATAGCAATAAAGAAACTGCTGGCTTATTGTGTCTAAAAAGACATATTTAGCCACTTGTACGCATGCCCCACATTTTATCATGGTAAACGCGATAAAACAATAGAACGAAGCAAATGAAAACATTTTAACACTCAATTTTTTCTTTTCTCTAATTACAATCTAAAATATGAACCCTTGTTGTAAAAAAACTAAGTTGTCCTTTAAGATATTGTCCAGGTATGTGGAGCTAATTCTCCATGTTTAGTTCTAACCATAGATAATAATGCATCGTTCAATATTATTTACTCCTAGACTTTCTCACGTATCTTAACCTACAGGTTACTGTTGAGACCCGCCCACTGCTGACATCAGTCCAATCAGAGAGGGGCCCCTGAACCTCCGGTCCCGCCCCCTTCCTTGAACCCCATTGGGCGATGCCGAAGAGTGACACGTGGCCCGGCGGCGTTGTCATGGAAACCCTGAGCCACATCGACAGCGCCGGGAGCTTTGACAGCGTGATCAGTGTGAGTGTTCTGGACTACACTACCCATGATGCCCCTCTGTTCCTCTCTGTATGTGTGAGTGTTCTGGACTACATTACCCATGATGCCCCTCTGTTCCTCTCTGTATGTGTGAGTGTTCTGGACTACATTACCCATGATGCCCCTCTGTTCCTCTCTGTATGTGTGAGTGTTCTGGACTACATTACCCATGATGCCCCTATGTTCCTCTCTGTATGTGTGAGTGTTCTGGACTACATTACCCATGATGCCCCTCTGTTCCTCTCTGTATGTGTCAGTGTTCTGGACTACATTACCCATGATGCCCCTCTCTGTCTGTTCCTCTCTGCATGTGTGAGTGTTCTGAACTACACTACCCATGATGCCCCTCTCTGTCTGTTCCTCTCTGCATGTGTGAGTGTTCTGGACTACACTACCCATGATGCCCCTCTCTGTCTGCCCCACTCTGAGTGTTCTGAACTACACTACCCATGATGCCCCTCTCTGTCTGTCCCACTCTGAGTGTTCTGAACTACACTACCCATAATGCACCTCTCTGTTCCTCTCTGCATGTGTGAGTGTTCTGAATTACATTACCCATGATGCCCCTCTCTGTCTATAAGCCTATTGCTTTTACACTATTTGTTGTGGTCAAAAGTGATTTTATTTTTCATGAATAGTTGTCATTACAAACACATCCATGCCTTGGTTGTCCCACACAAGCCACCATAATCTCATAAATAATGTTTTGGGGTGAGCCTTTGGCACAAGTGCCAATCGGTGACTGTACTGGCCAATCACAAGGCATCTTTTCCGGGACTTGGCAAAACACATAAAAGCATAACATCTGTTTAGCAGAGTGTGATGGCTTGTGTGGGACAATTAACGATGACATGGATGTGTTTGTAATGACAACTAGTAACACATTCATGAAAAATAAAAACACTTTTGACCACAACAAATAGTGTAAAAGCGATAGGCTTATAGGATCCACTCTATGCTATGAGAGCTGCTGGGTTCTGCTGGGGAAACTGGACAACAGGAGCATTTCTGCCTAATAGACCCCATGGACAGTTATGGATCAATATAAGTAGGAAAATTAGCCTAGAAGTGATTTTAGGGCGGAGTTGTCCTTTAACGGCTGATGTAGCAGATAGAACATCACAGTTTGTGAGCTTGTAGATCAGCTGTCTTTCCTCGTATTTTTGTAGGAGTTCAAAGTGTAATTCTCTCAGTCCTGTGTGAAATGTAAACACACCTGACCACGGGACGCTGTTTAAACCCATTCAGAACAGGTACACCAGTAACACTCCCTAATCGGGAGATAAGCGACCGTAGGTCACTTATCTCCACAAATAGGGCAAAAATGTGTTTTGCCAAAATCTTCCTGATCCATGTTGATGACATGAGTGTAGACATACTGTGTAGTGATTTTCGTGATTTTAGGGCAAAATCGGTAGGAGCAGTGTCCAAAAATGTGTTTTTAAAAATCGGCCTGGAGGTGGCGCTATATGGGAGAGATTCATGTTGATGGGATGAGTGTAGACATACTGTGTACTGATTTGCGTGATTTTAGGGCAAAAATTGTAGGAGCAGTGTGCAAAAATGTGTTTTGCAAGAATCGGCCTCATGGTGGCGCTAGAAGAGGGCCATGTGAGAAATGAGGGGTGGGGTCTCCGCGCCGGCAAGGCGGACGAATAGGTACCGGCCCCGGCTGTCCCGGTCGCTCCTAGCCAGAGTTACGGCATTTTATGTGAGCTGCAGTGTAGGGGGTCCTCCACTGGGGGCGCCACCACTTTTGCATCCGTTCTGGAGCACCAGGAGTGGGTGGTCCCCGGGAATTCCCCGTGAGCAGCCCCGTGGGGGTGGTCATTTGGTCAGTTTAGCACATTTGGTCATTTTTTACATCTGGGGGTCCCCCAGGGACCTGGGGGTCCCTGGAGCTCCGGGGGTCCTTGGAGGTTGTAGTTTGGCAGGTAAGGAACGTGTGTGCAAAATTTGGCATGGATCGGGGCAACGGTTGCGGAGATATGAGCAGGGCAAGAGTGTGACGTGTGACAGACAGACTGACGGACTTACACTTTGTGTGACAGACAGACTGACGGACTGACACTTTGTGCAGGGTTTGATAGTAAATGCGACCTACGGTCGCAACTATATTGTGTATTATTATTTTGCTTTAACTATAAAAAAATAGCAGATATACAAGCTCGGTGCCGCGCTGCAAGCTTGTAGATCTGCTATTTTTGAAAAATAGTGAACATTTGAACTTTGACCCAATTTTGACCCGATTCTATAAGTGTCTTTTGAATCCTTCTAAGGTTTTTTTTTTTTAAAAACCTTATGTTCCTACTGTATGTCAGCAATCTGGCCAGCCATCGTCAAAGAAAAGTGAGTAACTTAACTGGAGCTCAGTTAGTCTGTTCTTGAGAGACTACGATGTCAGTGGTTCTTTTTCATGTGAAGGACCCCCAAAATGATATGTATTTGGCCACGGACCCCCATCTCAAAATAGGGACCACCCCCCCCCCCCCCCCCCCCTGAAGCAGAATTTGAGTTACAAACGTTTGCTTTAAAAATACATAATTCAAAGATTTGCACACATTTTCACGACTTTTTTTCAGAAATAGCAGCTGTGAGCTTGTAGATCTGCTATTTTTAAATAGTTAAAGACACAAGCAGCTCTTTGTTCTCTCTCTGTGTGTGTGTGTGTGTGTGTGTGTGTGTGTGTGTGTGTGTGTGTGTGTGTGTGTGTGTGTGTGTGTGTGTGTGTCTGTGTCTGTGTCTGTGTCTGTGTGTGTGTGTGTGTGTGTGTGTGTGTGTGTGTGTGTGTGTGTGTGTGTGTGTGTGTGTGTGTCTGTGTGTGTGTGTGTGTGTGTCTGTGTGTGTCTGTGTGTGTGTCTGTGTGTCTGTGTCTGTGTCTGTGTGTGTGTGTGTACAGAGTGAGGACAGCTTGGAGCATCTCTCGGCGGAGGAGCGGGCCTGTCTGACCTTCTTGGAGGAAACCCTGGACAGCCTGGAGATGGAGGAGGACAGTGGACTGTCCACTGATGAGCTGGACGTAGCAGGACAACACCACCACACAACACCACCCCAGGATGAGCTGGACAACACAACACCACCCCAGCTGGACGTAGCAGGACAACACAGTGGACTGTCCACCAAGGAGCTGGACAACACAACACCACCCCAGGAACCGGCTGGAACACATGGTGATTATCACTTCCCTTCTACACACAGCCACAACAACACCCCAGCAATCCTCTTTCTAAAACGGCTAGTTCCATTCCTTGATTCTGATTGGCTCATTGCTGTGGTATATAATATGAGACTTTATTACCCGGCTTGGTTGAATGCTTGATTCTGATTGGTCGAGCGCTGAAATCAGCTGTGAATTATGAGCGTATAATGACCGCTCCGCTCTATAATTCACCGCTGCCTAATCAAAGGCTCAGAGCAGCTGCTGCAGTCAGGATGCGCTGTGTGTTTTTAGTGCCGTATCCAACATGGCAGCCATGTAAACAAACACACAGCGTCATTTACAACCAAACGTTGCTCTGGAATTTTTTTTTAAAACCATTTGAGGCGAGAAATAGACGACGCAGTAACAGAAAATTGATTCTATTTGACTAGCACTTCCTTGTTTTCCAAGGCGACGGTGTTGCGCTCGGGGGGACGCACTTTCAGCTGTCTGTAAACAAGGAAATACTTTGTTTTGTTTTTAATTTTGAGTCAAATTATTAATTTTATGTATTAGCCGGGTAATAAGTGCGATAAGGTCTTGCTGCTTGGTCATTATGGCTTATATGGACACTTCGAGCTGATAATTCCCCTCGGCTCCGCCTCGGGGAATTATCACCCCGTCGTGTCCATATAAGCCATAATGACCGCGCAGCAAGTCCTTATCGCATACATAACCCACACCTTGAATCAGTTTATATCAAACCCCAGGTGCGTTATTTCTTTCCACAGTGTTCCACAGTGCACCAATCCACTCTTTGTCAAATCCCGCCCCATTTTGCTCTAGTTACTAGGTGGGACGAAAAAGCCAAGGCAGATTGTTTTTATAATGGAAGTGAATTGGGGGGGGGGGGGGTGTATCAGGGTCATCTCTATGTACTGTATTACAGTTGGTGGAGATAAACCTTTTCTTGGGTGATAGTGCATGCACAAATCCACTCTAGCCCAGGTGCTGGACAAACGGCAATACAAGAGAAGGATAGAGTCCGCAACACTGGTAATACTCAGCTCTGCTTTATTGCTTCAACGTTTCGATCCGTTTGGATCTTCTTCAGGAATAATACAGGGAAATGGGTGTGTGTCCTTATAAAGACTAGCTTCCACAATGATTGGCTGTAACAATGAGTGGTGATTGAAACCACCCATACCAATCAGGCCATTTCTTCAGTAGCAAAAGGCAATAATAGACATAAGCCCAACATGTTTGCATATATACATATAAAGAAATACAATATACAAAAAATACAAAAATAGTAATCAGGAGCAGGATCAAGTATAGGACACAAATAGTACCAGTTAATCACACTTCATTTCAGAATGACTTAATATTTCATATTTTGTTTTGTTAAAAAACAGACCTACTGGTAAGGTAGCTTGGGCCAGAGAAGAATTTCTCACCACTACTTGTGTCCTATAGCGTGAACAAATGACTATATGATATGAGAAAATATTGAATAAGAGGACTAAGTAGGTCTTCAGGAGGAGTCCTCCATCATCAGAGTCCCCAACCATTGGATAACCTACAAAGACCATGAGAAAGAGAGAAATGTTAGACAGTTAAAAACAAGTAAAAACATTAATACCAAAATAGTACTCTAAGGTACACTGGACCCAAACTACATTATGGCCTACATAGTACAGTTACAGAAAAGGTCTAAGGTCGAAATATTCATTCAAGCCTTTCGCCACAGTATTTAGGGTGGACATCCAAAATGCTTCTCTCTGAAGGAGCAAAGTGTCTATATCACCACCCCTAGGAGGCAATTTAACCCGCTCAATGCCCAAATACCTCAATGAAGAAATACAGTGTTGGGTTTGATGGAAGTGTAGGGCTACAGGGTTTTTAAAGTTGTTGTTTCTTATGTCACTCCTGTGTTCTGAGATTCTTGTTTTTAAAGGTCTCAGAGTTTTGCCAATGTACGCAAGCCCACACACACATTTTATCATGTAAACCACATTGTTTGTTGTACAGCTAATAATGCCCTTAATTTTAAAACTTTTACCTGTGGTAGGATGACTGAATGTATGACATTTAGATGTGAAATTGCATTGGGCACATTTGGAAGAGTTCAAAGAGACCCTCATTGGACTCGCAGCCTCAGACAGAATGCAATGTGATCAACTTGTCAAGTAGGTCAGTCACAGACACATGCTTATCAGCTCTCAGTAAGGGCTTGTCATTTGTTCCTACGACCCAATGTAATGATTTTGACACTTTAGTAGACTTTCATAAATTCTTTCGTAATCTCAGACTGAGAGAATTCTTTTCTAACACAAATGGTAACATGGTACAGGGGGCTAATTCAGATAACATACAGCCTCCATCAGTTACCTCTGAGGTTACTACTGAGCCCAATATAGGGCCTAAGAAACCGTTTAAGAAGAGATCTACATTTATTCCACCTAAACACAGAAACTCATCCATAGATACGTATTGTAGATTGGTTGAAAGTGAAGTGTCACAACTTCTAGCTAAGAAGCAACAGTATAAGGTCACTAACAATTTGTCTAAAGCACAACGCAATGCACTATTAGAATTAAAAATCACACCTGTGTGAAGTGTGTGTGTGTGTGTGTGTGTGTGTGTGTGTGTGTGTGTGTGTGTGTGTGTGTGTGTGTGTGTGTGTGTGTGTGTGTGTGTGTGTGTGTGTGTGTGTGTGTGTGTGTGTGTGTGTGTGTGGATCATGTGTACCGATTGTTGTGACATTTGAAGAAAATATGTAGGAAAAGGAGGAAAAAGGGTGTTTTGGAGAAAATTCAAGATGGCGGAAAATCTATCATGGCGCAAATGGGCGTGGCCTATATGGGGAGATGCGTCATGACCCAAGGAATCCAGGGAAAAAATATTTTTAATTTTCCGACCTACGGTTCAAGAGTTACAGGCCAAAACGTAAAGTGGGGTGTTATGGCGCCACCATGCGGCCAAATGACACAATTATTTTTTATTTAATCCTTGAAATCATTATGAACCTCCTCTCCAAGTCTTGAAACTCTAGCCCCTATGGTTTGCGAGAGACAAATAATTGAATGTGAGTTTTTGCGATTCCCATTATAAGTCAATGGGGAAAATTAATTCACTAATAAATTAATATCAATTAAACTATTGAACCTTTCTCTTAGCAAGTTACTAGCCCACGATTCCAGAGTAAGCCGGTCAATTTGACATATGGCGCGAGTGTGTGGTGGCAAAACTGTGGGACTAGTAGCGTGCCGAAGTTTAGGAAGTTCAGGCTACATACAGACACACACACAGACAGACCCACACAGCCACGTATAGGGAGCCTGTGTTTCACACAGCTCCAAAAAATGACAAATCTGTTGTTGTGCAGTCTGCGGACAAAGGGGGTGCCATTGTCCTTTTGGACAGAGAGGCATATGTTGGTGAAATACATAGACAACTCCATAATGATGTGTTTTACCAAAAACTGAATGTTAACCCTACTTTAGAGTTCAATAATTATATTCACAATATTCTTGAGCACTATTTAGAAAAAGGAGATATCAGTAAGCATGAATTTGATTATATGAAGGTTGACTGCCCTGTCACTCCAGTGATATATACTCTGCCCAAAATCCACAAAGAGTTTGCTGATGGGCCTCCTGGGAGACCTATTGTGTCAGGTATAGGCTCCCTTACGGAGAATATTTCTTCATATATTGATCATTTTCTTAAGCCACATGTCTTTGCACTTCCGTCCTATCTTAGGGACTCCAGCGATTTCATTCAGGTCCTACAAAACATAGAATCAGTTGACAATGAGTCATTTCTTGTCACATTGGATGTGGAAAGCTTATATACAAACATTCCACACCAAGGTGGTTTAGAGGCAATTGAACATTTTCTGGACCAGAGGGTTGAATGTATTCCCAGCACCAAATGTTTAAAAGATCTCACTGAAGTAGTGCTTACTAAAAACTTTTTCTTGTTCGAGAATGAGTTCTATTTACAAAAATGTGGTACAGCCATGGGCAGTAAGATGGCACCAAATTATGCTAATCTTTTTGTTGGACTCCTTGAAACAGAGGTTATTTTATCAAGTAACAATCCATTTCTATCACACATTCAGTTGTGGAAACGTTACATAGATGACATTTTTCTTATCTGGACCGGGTCTCTCACAGAGTTGACAGCCTTCCATAGTTTTTTAAATGACAGTAGTCAATCTTTAAGGTTTACCATTGCCTCTGATCATTGCCGAATGAATTTTCTTGACATTCTTGTCATCAAAGAAAACAATAGACTTAATACAGACCTGTACAGAAAACCGACAGACCGGAATGCCCTTTTGCATGGTGATAGTTACCATCCAACCCCTTTGAAGAAGGGCATCCCTATGGGTCAGTTCAAGCGGGTACGCAGGATCTGTAGTGTGGACCATTCGTTTACCACACATGCAAGAGACCTTGCAAATCGCTTTAAACAGCGTGGGTATCCAGCTGATTGGATCAAACCAGCCAAAGACAAGTTTAGTGGCTGTACCCAACTTGATTGTCTCAAAAGCATGGAGAGAAATGAAAAAGAAAAACAAATTAACTGTTATGTACAGTACTCCCCTTTAGGCAAAGAATTTGAGGCAATGATCAGAAAGCATTGGCATATTTTGAAGTCAGACCCCACCCTAGGTAGAACCTTTTCAGCCCCTCCCCGCATTGTATACAAAAGACCACCCAATCTTAAGAACCTCCTGGTCAGGTCACATTTGAGTCAGGATACACCAACACATTTCCTATCAGATGTTCCAGATGGTAATTATAAGTGTGGCAGATGTGCCCAATGCAATTTCACATCTAAATGTCATACATTCAGTCATCCTACCACAGGTAAAAGTTTTAAAATTAAGGGCATTATTAGCTGTACAACAAACAATGTGGTTTACATGATAAAATGTGTGTGTGGGCTTGCGTACATTGGCAAAACTCTGAGACCTTTAAAAACAAGAATCTCAGAACACAGGAGTGACATAAGAAACAAAAACTTTAAAAACCCTGTAGCCCTACACTTCCATCAAACCCAACACTGTATTTCTTCATTGAGGTATTTGGGCATTGAGCGGGTTAAATTGCCTCCTAGGGGTGGTGATATAGACACTTTGCTCCTTCAGAGAGAAGCATTTTGGATGTCCACCCTAAATACTGTGGCGAAAGGCTTGAATGAATATTTCGACCTTAGACCTTTTCTGTAACTGTACTATGTAGGCCATAATGTAGTTTGGGTCCAGTGTACCTTAGAGTACTATTTTGGTATTAATGTTTTTACTTGTTTTTAACTGTCTAACATTTCTCTCTTTCTCATGGTCTTTGTAGGTTATCCAATGGTTGGGGACTCTGATGATGGAGGACTCCTCCTGAAGACCTACTTAGTCCTCTTATTCAATATTTTCTCATATCATATAGTCATTTGTTCACGCTATAGGACACAAGTAGTGGTGAGAAATTCTTCTCTGGCCCCAGCTACCTTACCAGTAGGTCTGTTTTTTAACAAAACAAAATATGAAATATTAAGTCATTCTGAAATGAAGTGTGATTAACTGGTACTATTTGTGTCCTATACTTGATCCTGCTCCTGATTACTATTTTTGTATTTTTTGTATATTGTATTTCTTTATATGTATATATGCAAACATGTTGGGCTTATGTCTATTATTGCCTTTTGCTACTGAAGAAATGGCCTGATTGGTATGGGTGGTTTCAATCACCACTCATTGTTACAGCCAATCATTGTGGAAGCTAGTCTTTATAAGGACACACACCCATTTCCCTGTATTATTCCTGAAGAAGATCCAAACGGATCGAAACGTTGAAGCAATAAAGCAGAGCTGAGTATTACCAGTGTTGCGGACTCTATCCTTCTCTTGATAAACCTTTTCTTCTCTTCTTTTTGAGCGGTGGTCACAACGCTCCTATACGTGGCCGTGTGTGTGGGTCTGTCTGTCTGTTTGTCTGTTTGTCTGTCTGTCTGTCTGTCTGTCTGTCTGTCTGTCTGTCTGTCTCCGGGTATGTAGCCTGCAGTAACCTTTTCTGACCACACATGTTAAGGGAGGGGCGCTGTTGTTCAGGATAGGCCAGGCATAGGCCAGGCACACTCGCACACAAACACACACAGGGGGCACACACACACACACACACACACACACACACACACACACACACACACACACACACACACACACACACACACACACACACACACACACAGGGGGCACACACACACACACACACACACACACACACACACACACACACACACACACACACACACACACACACACACACACCACCGCTCAGTTCACACAAGTGTGATTTTTCTTCTTCTTTTCATTCAAAAGTAGCATGGCTGACTGGTGTGTGTTTGTTCCCAGATGCACAGGGTCTCTAACTGACTGGTGTGTGTTTGTTCTAACTGACTGGTGTGTGTTTGTTCTAACTGACTGGTGTGTGTTTGTTCTAACTGACTGGTGTGTGTTTGTTCTAACTGACTGGTGTGTGTTTGTTCTAACTGACTGGTGTGTGTTTGTTCTAACTGACTGGTGTGTGTTTGTTCTAACTGACTGGTGTGTGTTTGTTCCTAACTGACTGGTGTGTGTTTGTTGTGTGTGTTTGTTCCCAGATGCACAGGGTCTCTAACTGACCGGTGTGTGTTTGTTGTGTGTGTTTGTTGTGTGTGTTTGTTCCCAGATGCACAGGGTCTCCAACACGACGACCCCAGCAGGGACCACAAGTCCTTCCTCGGGGGCGGTGTCCCCACGCCGTTCCTCTTGGCCAATGGGGGAGCTGCTCTCCCAGAGAGAGCCTCGGTGACCGAGCCCACGCCGTTCCTCTTGGCCAATGGGGGAGCTGCTCTCCCAGAGAGAGCCTCGGTGACCGAGCCAGAAACGCCAGACGAGCCGACGGAACCCACGAGGGCCGCGTTGTCTACGGAGCACAGCGCCGAACGCCAAGGTCCTCCTCTAGAGGGCGCCGCAGATCCACAGACCTCCACGGACGACCGTGACTCTGACGCTCTGACAGGGAGCGCTGCTGAGGTGGGACTGCAGGAGAGGAGGTCCGGGGACCCCCAGACTGCAGCTGCTGATCCAGAAGACACTGACACCAGGACCCCCTCGGGGGCTGCTACGTCCGCCGGGCCGGACTCGGACATCGGTGGTGTCGTAGGCGGCAGGGACGAGGGTACAGATGACGCCCACCCTGGATCTCAGGGGTCTTCTGAGATGGACCTGATGGCTCTGATCCCTCCTCCGTCAGACTTCAGGGACCACCAGCCTCAGCCGGAGCCTCAGGAGGACCAGAAGCTTCTTGATTCCACAGCGACAAGAAGCTCGATCTCAACCGCTGACGTGGAGGATAAAACAACACCCCAGCAACAAGCTGTACCCGCTGACGTGGAGGATAAAACAACACCCCAGCAACAGGCTGTACCCGCTGAGGTTAAAACAACACCCCAGCAACAAGCTGTACCCGGTGAGGTTAAAACAACACCCCAGCAACAAGCTGTACCCGCTGAGGTTAAAACAACACCCCAGCAACAAGCTGTACCCGGTGAGGTTAAAACAACACCCCAGCAACAGGCTGTACCCGGTGAGGTTAAAACAACACCCCAGCAACAAGCTGTACCCGGTGAGGTTAAAACAACACCCCAGCAACAGGCTGTACCCGGTGAGGTTAAAACAACACTCCAGCAACCCTCTGTACCCGCTGAGGTTAAAACAACACCCCAGCAACAAGCTGTACCCGGTGACTTTAAAACAACACCCCAGCAACACGAGGTTAAAACAACACCTTCCACGGGGACGAGAAGCTCGATGGCAGCCGCTGAGGTGGAGGACTTGGGCAGGCAAGACTCTGTGAAGACTCCTTCTCCAGTGAGTTCTCCCATTCCTCCTGGTCCTCCCTACAACCCTCCTGCAGAAGTTCCTGCCGGTGCTCATGCACCTCCGTCACCGTCTCCTTCTGAGACCCCGCTGCCCGACCCTCCCGCCCTCCTCAAAAGCCCCCCCGTCGTGGCCCCCAGGCCCAAGAAGCTCCCCTCCAACATCGTCCTCAAGTCCCACCGGCCCGCTCGTCCCGGGGCCCACCACCACCCCCCCTCCTCTTCTACCGGTCCCGACGGCAGGCCGATCCTGGACCCCCAGAGGGTCCGCATGGAGGCCCTGCGGAAGCTGGGCCTCCTGAAGAGCGAGGAGAGGAGGGACCCCCAGGGACCCCCTCTGGTCCCTGTCCTGAAGAGCGAGGAGAGGAGGGAACCCCAGGGACCCCCTCTGGTCCCTGTCCTGAAGAGCGAGGAGAGGAGGGAACCCCAGGGACCCGCTCTGGTCCCTGTCCTGAGCCCTCCTCCTCCCCCCAGCAGCAACCTCTCCTCCCCGGGCTCCCGGAGGTCCTGGGCAGCCCCCCCCGCCGGCGCTCCTCTCAGCCCCCCCCCGTCCCGCTCCTCCTCCCGTCCCGGCAGGGACCGACCCGCCGCCTGCCTCGGTTCCGGTCCCGGCGCCCCAGACGGCCTGCTCTGCGGGTGGCGCTCTGCCTCCCCTGGTGGTGGAAGCGTCTTCCTCCTCCTCGGTGGTCGGGGACCCCCCCCGCGCCCCCCCACATCCTCCCGGCCCCCCCCGCGCCTCCCCACATCCTCCCGGCCCCCGCTGCTTTCAGCGACGCCGCCGAAAGCCCCCCAGCCAGGGACGTCGTTCCCCCCGCCGCGCCCAGGAACAAGGCTGCCACCCTGGAGCGCTCGGGCGTGGGGGGTCTGGGGGGGTCCACCGGCGTGGGGGGTCTGGGGGGGTCCACCGGCGTGGGGGGTCTGGGCGGGTCCACCGGCGGCGGCGCTGCCGCCCAGCGCGGCCCGGGCGAGGTGCGGAACACTCGGGCGCGGCCCGCCTCCCTCGGCAGTGGGAAGGACTTCTTCTCGGAGGCCCGGGACCCCCACCCTGCCGGGGACCCCCAGAAGCTGCCCCGCTCCCACGGCATCAGCGTGGTCATCTGCCCGCGCGGCCAGAACGGAGAGGACCGCCGCCAGGCGCTCAGGAAGCTGGGACTGATCAGAGACTGAGGACCGTCCATGGAGTAGCAACTGAACCCATTGTCAACTATGATTGGTTCCCCACTAATGCTCATTATAATATGACATCATTTCTGTCTACTCTTCTTGTCTTGTCATTGGTGGGGCTGTTCTGTGGGCGGTTTAGAAACCTGCTCTCTCATTGGTGGTGTTTCCATAAAGCCTCTTAATGCCCATTTAAGGCTCATACACAAAACGTTTTTATGGAAACACTTCAAAATGCCAATAAACTTTCATTATCCGCAAAAAAAATATCCGCTTGGAGGAGGAGGATTTTGAGGCTTTATCGAATAAACTAAATGCGCATTTGTGAATGGAAACGGGTCAGACAATTAATGCGAATAAATGATGACGTTCTGGTCCATATCGTCCTCCTATAACACTTTCCCCCTTTCCAATCCCCCTTTCCAATACCCGGCCCGCCTCGGATCGGGGACGCCCCTTGGGGCACCCCGAAAACAAAATCACAAATAAAAATAAAAAGTTATAGTTGACGCGGGCAACACATCGTAGGGTGTAGGTACCCTCACAAAAAACATGCAGTAATCCTGGTCTCTATACTGCCTCCCTCTGGCCAGCCGGGGCGCCTGATGGAGGGGAAAGGAACTGGTTGGAATAACGTGTTCCTTCCACGCGACCTGAGGGTGGAGGTGGTCGGGTCAAAAAGCTCGTAGCACTAAGAGTTGAGGCAACACGGTTCTATTGTGAAAATAGCAGATCTACGTTGTGAGCATGTAGATCTGCTATTTTCACAATTTCAGCCTCTAATATTTGACAATTTGGCCAATGTTTAATGTGTCATTTTAGAGGTATTAAAACGTTCTTAAATTGTCACTTTAGAAATGTGCAGATACTCTTAAACTTGGGAGCGTGTCACTGTTACTACATGTCATCTTTTCGACACCCGACTCTAACCCTCACCCTAACCCTAACCTCCGTGGAGTGAGTCGCTAACCCTCCGGTCGAAATGATGGTCGTTCGAAAGAGCGCGATTTTCCCCTTAAACTTTATGTTGGTTTGTTTACTGTTGAGTGAGGAAAACAATTTTGCCCATTAATTTAATCATTTGGGGACCCCCCAAAATCATTTGGGGTCCCCACACACATGGGGGCATGCGTACAAGTGGCTAAATATGTCTTTTTAGACACAATAAGCCAGCAGTTTCTTTATTGCTATTTACAGTAACACTTCAAGCCCCCATAAGTCACATCCAACCATGAAAGGTTGCGTTGTATCTTGGGAATGGGCTTATTCTGTGTAAAATGACATATTTAGCCACTTGTACGCATGCCCCCAACCACTGAAATAAGAATCTCTAAAACAATAGAAAGAAGCAAATGAAATCATTTTAACACTCATCTTTTATATTCTTTAATTACAATCTAAAATATGAACCCTTGTTGTAAAAAAACTAAAGTTGTCCTTTAACCATCACTCCAAAGGGATATCCCTATGAAACGAGGGCAGATACTAGACTCTCTCTGTGGAGCTCCGTGGAGTGGACTAATGCAGTGGTTCTCAACCAGTGGTCCGGGGACCAACAGTGGTCCTTGAGGGGGGTCCAGATAAATGATAGGGAGTTGGTAACCAAATGGACCCTTCATGATATTTAACTATTGAGAGTGTAAAATTAAACCAATTTGACTTCTTAGTTTTAATCTTTTTATGCATGGCGCACTGAGTCTTCTCAAAGACTTCTTAGTTTTATGCTCTCAAGAGTTAAGCTATTGTTGATGCACAGAGAGAGACACACACTTTGGGGGGGGGGGAAATGCACACTTTGGGGGGGGGGGGGGGGGGGGCAAATGCACAGAGAGAGACGCACACTTTGGAGGGGGACAAATGCACAGAGAGAGACACACTTTGGGGGGGGGCAAATGCACAGAGAGAGACGCACACTTTGGGGGGGGGGCAAATGCACACTTTGGGGGGGGGGGCAAATGCACAGAGAGAGACTGAATTTTTTTTTTCTCGAAATTTTTTTTTTCTCTAAAATTTTTTTTGGAGAATTTTTTTTTTCTCAAATTCTTTTTTTTCTCAAAAAAATTGAGAAAAAAAAATTTTTTCTCAATTTTTTTTTTCTCAAAATTTTTTTTTCTCAAAATTTTTTTTTTATCAAAAATTTTTTTTTTCTCAAAAAACTTTTTTTTCTCAAAAAAATGTTTTCTCAAAAAACTTTTTTTTTCTCAAAAAACTTTTTTTTCTCAAAAAAAATTATTTTCTCAAACAAACCATCAGATCGTGGCCTAAACACCAGTCTAAACACCCTTTGTCAAGTCCCACCCGTTGTCCCGCCCCTCTTCACACCCATTGGTTGCTGAGTCTTGGTGGGACACTCCATCCACTACCATTGTAATTCAGTTACTTAATGTTGTTGTTCTGTGTGTTCAATTCTCATTTCAAACTTGGTTTCTTTAAAATGGAGCTGCTCAGTGGCAGTATAGTGACTCAGCATGTTTTTGAATGTTTTCATTTCCACAAAAATTACGTTTTAGCAAATTAAACATAACTAGAAAAGAAAATTTCTAAGAAATTTTAAGTGTGCCTGCAGCTCGCTAAGTCTGTGCAACCTTGTGTAGCGGTTGGTGTTAGCATTAGCGTTATTAACATTAGCATTTTTGTGCATAAACTTTAACATTATTGTTCTTCATATGACACCACCCACATGTCTGTACGACAAACGGTTCACGAGAAAACGGGTCACTTCCTGTTTGGTGAGGGGCACTTCCTGAAAAAAAAAATTGAGAAAAAAAAAATTGAGAAAAAAAAATTTTTTGAGAAAAAAAATATTGTGAGAAAAAAAATATTGTGAGAAAAAAAAATTGAGAAAAAAAAATGAAAAAAAAAAATGAAAAAAAAAATTGAGAAAAAAAAAATTTGAGAAAAAAAAATTTGAGAAAAAAAAAAATTTTAGAAAAAAAAATTGAGAAAAAAAAATTTGAGAAAAAAAAATTTGAGAAAAAAAATTTGGGAAAAAAAAATTTGAGAAAAAAAATTTTTTTGAGAAAAAAAAATTTGAGAAAAAAAAATTTTGAGAAAAAAAATTTGAGAAAAAAAAATTTGAGAAAAAAAAAATTTGAGAAAAAAAATTGAGAAAAAGAAATTTTGAGAAAAAAAAATTGAGAAAAAAAAAATTTGAGAAAAAAAAAATTTGAGAAAAAAAAATTGAGAAAAATGACACCAGCCGCGAGTCTGTACGACAAACGGTTCATGAGTTATAGAGGCACTTCCTGTTTGGCGAAGGACACTTCCTGTTACAGAGGGGGCGGGGCTTAATCAATCATCCCTATTGGCCGGAAAAAGACCAAAGTTGTGTGTGCATTTTAAAGTTTAAATCACGTTGCTAGGCAAAAGAATGGCAGAGTTATGTGGCGCCAAAGTTTCTGGGTTTTTTTCGGAGTCCCCCATTCTAAGTCAATGGGGTTTTTGGGCGTCGTTTTTTGCGAATTACGTCGCAATGGTAACGCGGATCGGAAAGAAAAGTAATAGCACACCATTCCCGGCCGAGCCGCACGTTTTGATGTATATATTGCGGCGGTGGCGTAAATCGTGCGGCAGTTATTACGTGCCGAAATTTCCCCCATTCTAAGTGAATGGGGTTTTTTGGCGTCGTTTTTTGCGAATTACGTCGCAATGGTAACGCGGATCGGAAAGAAAAGTAATAGCACACCATTCCCGGCCGAGCCGCACGTTTTGATGTATATATTGCGGCGGTGGCGTAAATTGTGCGGCACTTATTACGTGCCGAAATTTGTGGGATCATTATTATTATTATTATTATTATTATTATTAAGTATGGCGGATTACAATAAGTGTTTTGCTATTGCATAGCAGGCACACTTAAAAAGGCGGGACCAGGGCGGGACAAGGCAGATAGAGCCTGCTGGTTGGTCAGTCAGGGACCAACCAGAAGTCTGACAAAGGGTGAATTAGAGAATGTAGAAGAATTGTTATTATGATCAATGTTGACGGGTCATCTCTGCTATGGAACCACCATCAATACAGCATGGAATATTATAATATTATATTATAATATTATATTATAATATTGTATACAGATTATTATTATAAATATTACATCATGTATCTCTGCTATGGAACCACCATCAATACAGCATGGAATATTATAATATTATATTATAATATTATATACAGATTATTATTATTATTATTACCCCTATCGTTAAATCGGTCCACGAAGCCGAGGTCCTAGGGCTGGTGTACACGACAAATTTCCAAACCCCGCTGTGTGTTCCCTGGGGGCGTGAAAAATAAGGGGGTGGGCTCTACATGTCCTCTGGGACCCCATCTACGTATGGACACCACTTGTTCGCCCATCCGTCTTACGGATGCTTTTTTATTCCATTTTATTTGTTTTAGGGTCCTATCTTGCAGTTCAAGCCTATTTCCACAGGGTGGCAGGCTACTTTCCCAACCTACTGGAGGTGAACATGCAGGGGCGTCAATTGGGTATGGCAAGCTATGGCAGCTGCCATACCTTGGCTACAGGGGGGAAATAATTAAATGTACTTTTCATCGTGCCTGTTGCTAAGGTATGGCAACATGATTGGTGTCTTGCAAGACACCAGTCATGTTGCCATACCCAATTAGCCTTTCCTGAACTGACGCCGCTGTGAACATGTGTACACAGCCAGCATATTACTCAATGCCAAACTTTGCACACACACTCCTTGCCTGCCAATCCACAACCTCCACCCCTCCAGGGACCCCCAGGGCTTATCTCCCGATTAGGACACTTTCCAGCATAGTGACATGCAGAACAAACTGTCCATATAGTATGGTTTACATAAAAGTCAGTTGTCTTTCACACACACACACACACACACACACACACACACACACACACACACACATATATATATATATATACACATATATATATATATATATATATATATATATATATATATATATATATATTTCATTTATTTATTTCATAAATATTTTTCATCACAATTGGGTTTGTGGGGAGCCATCCCTGCTTCAAGCTGTCACAGCACGGCACCAACACTTCAAACTAGTTAAAAAACCCAATACAGCAGATCTACAAGCACCTCACAGATCTACAAGCACCTCGCACATGCCAGGGACAGAGTAGGTTGGCCTGCATAAGCCTTGCTGTCAACACACTATACTACACCACTCAGGCCACCAAGCCAGGTGTGGTCAATTAGTGCCTTCTTTTGATCAGTGGCTTCTGCTTGATGAGTGGCACCAGTCTGTCTTTGTTCCCTGGTCAGTCAAGTTCACTGGGAGAGAATGTTTCAGATCAGTGCAAGTGTATTTGTTTTCCATTTGGACTTACTGTGTTTTGTTGGTACAGTATGCGTGCGACTAACTAATATTTCTGATAATTCCAATTTGTTTGTTGTTTAATTAGCCGGATTGTGAATGCCCTGCATTTTTCTTTCATCTTTAGAACCACACGTGTGTAACAAAACAGAGTGGTGATCATTTGGTGTGGGTGAAGAGAAGAAAAACATTTCATTAAAGGAGTAGTTCACCCCCAAAGTGACTTTTTTTCTATTGAACTCAAGTCTCCATGGCGTGAGTAATACATTGAAAAAATAAGTCATTTTGGGGGTGAACTACTCCTTGAATGTCAGTTTTGTGGTGTTTTGACTGGACACCCTGAACATATTGCCAGATAGATAGACAGACAGACAGACAGACAGACAGACAGACAGACAGACAGAGAATTGTAGGCCTTGCATTTATTTGACTTGGTTCCAACAGATGGCGAAAATAGCTAATCTTCAAGCTCACAATGCCTCACTGTTTGGACAAAGAGTTGAGGCGTTACATTTTGTAAAACACGGCCTTGTGAAAATAGCAGATCTACATGCTCACAACACCTCACAACGCAGGGCGGCGTGAGCATGTAGATCTGATATTTTCACAATTTCTGCCCCTAATATTTAATTTATCATTTTAAAAGTATTAAAAAGTCCTTAAATTGTCTCTTTAGAAATGTGCAGATAGCCTCTGTATACTGTTGAGTGGAAAAACAATGTTTCACATTAAGCTAAACATTTGGGACCACCCAAGATCATTTGGAGACCCCTCTAGGGGTCCCATAGTTGAACCACTGACTTATAAGGGGAGTATGGAGACCCCTCTAGGGGTCCCATAGTTGAACCACTGACTTATAAGGGGAGTATATGAGGCTGGATCCGTCTGGAACACTGCACTAGGCTCTCGCCAGCTCTGTAGCTCTCCACACTTGAACAGTTGTGTCCTTAAATTCAATTATAATAATTAACCCCTGTATATACGGGCAATAGTTTTACATGACTTTGTGTACACAGCCAATAGTTTTACATGAACATGTCTAGGCTTTAGTACTGTACTGCCTCGTATAGCCCAACAGAGCCCAGCACAGAACAGCACAGCCCACCAGAGCCCAATACAGCCCCCCAGAGCCCAACAGAGTCCAGCAAACCTAAGTCCACCCCAGCCGAGTAGGAGTATAGACCGGGGAAAGGGGGTAGTTAGATGACTCCACCAGGCCATTACTGTCCAGATCTGGCTTGAATAGGCCAGACTAGGGTAGACAGGACTGCACCAGACAACACCAGGCTGCTCCAGCCTGGTGGGACACTCAGAGACTTTGTAAACGCCTGTGTACATTTCCCATAGATTCTATGGGACTTGAACACTTGCTCCTGCCCTTCGTGTACACAATCTGTGCCGTGTCCCCTCAGAGGGACATTGTGGGCCCCCCGACCTCACTTTGAGAACCGGCCATGGACCACTTGATAAGCCCACAGTGTCCCTCTGAGGGTCCCCCGACCTCACTTTGAGAACCGACCATGGACCACTTGATAAGCCCACAGTGTCCCTCTGAGGGTTCATGTAAAACTACTGGTGACTTTGTACACGCCTGTGTACATTTCCCATAGATTCTATGGGACTTGAACACTTGCTCCTGCCCTTCGTGTACACGGTCTGTGCCGTGTCCCCTCAGAGGGACACTGTGGGCCCCCGACCTCACTTTGAGAACCGACCATGGACCACTTGATAAGCCCACAGTGTCCCTCTGAGGGTCCCCCGACCTCACTTTGAGGACCGACCATGGACCACTTGATAAGCCCACAGTGTCCCTCTGAGGGTTCATGTAAAACTACTGGTGACTTTGTACACGCCTGTGTAAATTTCCCATAGATTCTATGGGACTTGAACACTTGCTCCTGCCCTTCGTGTACACGGTCTGTGCCGTGTCCCCTCAGAGGGACACTGTGGGCCCCCCGACCTCACTTTGAGAACCGGCCATGGACCACTTGATAAGCCCACAGTGTCCCTCTGAGGGTTCATGTAAAACTTAAAACTAATGCCCGTGTACACAGTGGTTAATCGCATGTGCAAGGATCTACAGAGCTGGCTGGAGCAGCCTGGTGGAGTCTGGTGCAGTCCTGTCTACCCTGGTCTGGGCTATTCAAGCCAGATCTGGACAGTAATGGCCTGGTGGAGTCATCTAACTACCCCCTTTCCCCGGTCTATACTCCTACTCGGCAGGACTGGGCTGGACTTAGGTTTGCTGGACTTTGTTGGGCTCTGGGGGGCTGTATTGGGCTCTGGTGGGCTGTGCTGTTCTGTGCTGGGCTCTGTTGGGCTATACGAGGCAGTACAGTACTAAAGCCTAGACATGTTCATGTAAAACTATTGGCCGTGTACACAAAGTCATGTAAAACTACTGCCTGTGTACACAGTGGCTTTTTCCTTGACCTTTCGAGTTAGGAGTGTCGTAGAGACACGAGACCGGGTTTGTTGGATTCAGCGTCAAAAAGTAAGTCAGAATAAGTGTCTTTTATCCGAAAGAATGTGTAATCGTGTTGGTGGCGTGCAAATTTCGTGTCTTTTTCGCAATCATAAAGGGTTCAAAGTGTCGGAGAGACACGAAACCCATTCCATCGGATCAGGCATCCTTCAAATATGAAAAGTGTTTCCTGCGCAAAACAAACAGATTTTTTTAGATTTTTTTATTGATTTTAAGGACAAAAATCCGGGTTTCGGTGTCTTTTTCGCAATCGTAAAGGGTTCAAAGTGTCGGAGAGACACGAAACCCATTCCATCAGATCGGGCATGCTTCAAATATGAAATGTGTGTCCTGCCTGAAACAAAACATATTTTTTTGATTTTTTTATTCATTTTAAGGACAAAGGGCCTGTTTTGACGCCTAAAACGACCCTTTTCCTTGACCTTTCGAGTTAGGAGTGCCGTGTACACAGGATCTACAGAGCTGGCTGGAGCATGGAGCAGCCTGGTGGAGTCTGGTGCAGTCATCTAACTACCCCCCTTCCCTGGTCTATACTCCTATTGGGCAGGACTGGGCTGGACTTAGGTTTGCTGGAGTCTATTGGGCTCTGGTAGGCTGTATTGGGCTCTGGTGGGCCGTGTTGTGCTGTGATGGGCTCTGTTGGGCTACACGAGACAGTACAGTACTAAAGCCTGAACATGTTCATGTAAAACTATTGGCTGTGTACACAAAGTCATGTAAAACTATTGCCCGTATATACAGGGGTTAATTATTATAATTGAATTTAAGGACACAACTGTTCAAGTGTGGAGAGCTACAGAGCTGGCGAGAGCCTAGTGCAGTGTTCCAGACGGATCCAGCCTCATATACTCCCCTTATAAGTCAGTGGTTCAACTATGGGACCCCTAGAGGGGTCTCCATACTCCCCTTATAAGTCAGTGGTTCAACTATGGGACCCCTAGAGGGGTCTCCAAATGATCTTGGGTGGTCCCAAATGTTTAGCTTAATGTGAAACATTGTTTTTCCACTCAACAGTATACAGAGGCTATCTGCACATTTCTAAAGAGACAATTTAAGGACTTTTTAATACTTTTAAAATGATAAATTAAATATTAGGGGCAGAAATTGTGAAAATATCAGATCTACATGCTCACGCCGCCCTGCGTTGTGAGGTGTTGTGAGCATGTAGATCTGCTATTTTCACAAGGCCGTGTTTTACAAAATGTAACGCCTCAACTCTTTGTCCAAACAGTGAGGCATTGTGAGCTTGAAGATTAGCTATTTTCGCCATCTGTTGGAACCAAGTCAAATAAATGCAAGGCCTACAATTCTCTGTCTGTCTGTCTGTCTGTCTGTCTGTCTGTCTGTCTGTCTATCTGGCAATATCCTCAGGGTGTCCAGTCAAAACACCACAAAACTGACATTCAAGGAGTAGTTCACCCCCAAAATGACTTATTTTTTCAATGTATTACTCACGCCATGGAGACTTGAGTTCAATAGAAAAAAAGTCACTTTGGGGGTGAACTACTCCTTTAATGAAATGTTTTTCTTCTCTTCACCCACACCAAATGATCACCACTCTGTTTTGTTACACACGTGTGGTTCTAAAGATGAAATAAAAATGCAGGGCATTCACAATCCGGCTAATTAAACAACAAACAAATTGGAATTATCAGAAATATTAGTTAGTCGCACGCATACTGTACCAACAAAACACAGTAAGTCCAAATGGAAAACAAATACACTTGCACTGATCTGAAACATTCTCTCCCAGTGAACTTGACTGACCAGGGAACAAAGACAGACTGGTGCCACTCATCAAGCAGAAGCCACTGATCAAAAGAAGGCACTAATTGACCACACCTGGCTTGGTGGCCTGAGTGGTGTAGTATAGTGTGTTGACAGCAAGGCTTATGCAGGCCAACCTACTCTGTCCCTGGCATGTGCGAGGTGCTTGTAGATCTGTGAGGTGCTTGTAGATCTGCTGTATTGGGTTTTTTAACTAGTTTGAAGTGTTGGTGCCATGCTGTGACAGCTTGAAGCAGGGATGGCTCCCCACAAACCCAATTGTGATGAAAAATATTTATGAAATAAATAAATGAAATATATATATATATATATATATATATATATATATATGTATATATATATATATATGTGTGTGTGTGTGTGTGTGTGTGTGTGTGTGTGTGTGTGTGTGTGTGTGTGTGTGTGTGTGTGTGTGTGTGAAAGACAACTGACTTTTATGTAAACCATACTATATGGACAGTTTGTTCTGCATGTCACTATGCTGGAAAGTGTCCTAATCGGGAGATAAGCCCTGGGGGTCCCTGGAGGGGTGGAGGTTGTGGATTGGCAGGCAAGGAGTGTGTGTGCAAAGTTTGGCATTGAGTAATATGCTGGCTGTGTACACATGTTCACAGCGGCGTCAGTTCAGGAAAGGCTAAGGTATGGCAACATGACTGGTGTCTTGCAAGACACCAATCATGTTGCCATACCTTAGCAACAGGCACGATGAAAAGTACATTTAATTATTTCCCCCCTGTAGCCAAGGTATGGATAAGCCCACAGTGTCCCTCTGAGGGTCCCCCGACCTCACTTTGAGAACCACCACGGACCACTTGATAAGCCCACAGTGTCCCTCTGAGGGTTCATGTAAAACTACTGGTCGTGGACACCACCTAGGGCCTGTGTACATATGGCTCTCTGCTGCCCCCCATTAAGAAACTATAGACGGCACAGACCGTGTACACGAAGGGCAGGAGCAAGTGGTCAAGTCCCATAGAATCTATGGGAAATGTACGAAGTCGTGTACAAAGTCACCGGTTGGTCCACGAGCCATAGTTTTTTCCATTGTAGCTCCCTACAGTGTACACTATTATGATTATTATAAATATTATATTATGTCATCTCTCCTATGGTACCGCCATCAATACAGCATGGAATATTATAATATATTATAGTATTATATACAGATTATTATTATAAATATTACATCATGTATCTCTTCTATGGAACCACCATCAATACAGCGTGGAATATTATAATATTATATTATAATATTGTATACAGATTATTATTATTACCCATATTATATTATGTCATCTCTTCTATGGAACCACCATCAATACAGCATGGAATATTATAATATTATATTATAATATAATATTATAATATAATATTATAATATTATATTATAATATTACATTATAATATTATATACAGATTATTATTATAAACATGACATCCTTTATCTCTCCTATGGAACCACCATCAATACAGCATGGAATATTATAATATTATATTATAATATTATATTATAATATAATATTATAATATTATATTATAATATTACATTATAATATTATATACAGATTATTATTATAAATATTACATCCTGTTATCTCTGCTATGGTACCAACATCAATACAGCATGGAATATTATAATATTATTATATTATATTATAATATAATATTATAATATTATATTATAATATTCTATACAGATTATTATTATAAACATTACATCCTGTATCTCCTATGGAACCACCATCAATACAGCATGGAATATTGTAATATTATATTATAATATTATAATATAATATTATATTATAATATTATATTATAATATTATATTATAATATTATATACAGATTATTATTATAAACATTACATCATGTATCTCTGCTATGGAACCACCATCAATACAGCATGGAATATTATAATATAATATTATAATATTATATACAGATTATTATTATAAACATTACATCATGTATCTCTGCTATGGAACCACCATCAATACAGCATGGAATATTATAATATAATATTATAATATTATATACAGATTATTATTATAAACATTACATCATGTATCTCTGCTATGGAACCACCATCAATACAGCATGGAATATTATAATATAATATTATAATATTATATACAGATTATTATTATAAACATTACATCATGTATCTCTGCTATGGAACCACCATCAATACAGCATGGAATATTATAATATAATATTATAATATTATATACAGATTATTATTATAAACATTACATCATGTATCTCTGCTATGGAACCACCATCAATACAGCATGGAATATTATAATATAATATTATAATATTATATACAGATTATTATTATAAACATTACATCATGTATCTCTGCTATGGAACCACCATCAATACAGCATGGAATATTATAATATAATATTATAATATTATATACAGATTATTATTATAAACATTACATCATGTATCTCTGCTATGGAACCACCATCAATACAGCATGGAATATTATAATATAATATTATAATATTATATACAGATTATTATTATAAACATTACATCATGTATCTCTGCTATGGAACCACCATCAATACAGCATGGAATATTATAATATAATATTATAATATTATATACAGATTATTGCCAGACCCATGAAATGGGTAGGCCTACATAAGCAAATGTCGGTCTGTCCCTTTTCTATATAAAGGGTATATATGATGATGACATGATGATGACATGCCTACAAAAGGCATGATGTCATAAATGATGATGACAGACAGGGGGTCTGGCACAACCAGGTTGACCTGGTTATTATAAACATTACATCATGTATCTCTGCTATGGAACCACCATCAATACAGCATGGAATATTATAATATAATATTATATACAGATTATTATTATAAACATTACATCATGTATCTCTGCTATGGAACCACCATCAATACAGCATGGAATATTATAATATAATATTATAATATTATATACGATTATTATTATAAACATTACATCATGTATCTCTGCTATGGAACCACCATCAATACAGCATGGAATATTATAATATAATATTATAATATTATATACAGATTATTATTATAAACATTACATCATGTATCTCTGCTATGGAACCACCATCAATACAGCATGGAATATTATAATATAATATTATAATTGCCAGACCCATGAAATGGGTAGGCCTACATAAGCAAATGTCGGTCTGTCCCTTTTCTATATAAAGGGTATATATGATGATGACATGATGATGACATACCTACAAAAGGCATGATGTCATAAATGATGATGACAGACAGGGGGTCTGGCACAACCAGGTTGACCTGGTCTAGTATTATATACAGATTATTATTATAAACATTACATCATGTATCTCTGCTATGGAACCACCATCAATACAGCATGGAATATTATAATATAATATTATAATATTATATACAGATTATTATTATAAACATTACATCATGTATCTCTGCTATGGAACCACCATCAATACAGCATGGAATATTATAATATAATATTATAATATTATATACAGATTATTATTATAAACATTACATCATGTATCTCTGCTATGGAACCACCATCAATACAGCATGGAATATTATAATATAATATTATAATATTATATACAGATTATTATTATAAACATTACATCATGTATCTCTGCTATGGAACCACCATCAATACAGCATGGAATTGTGTACAAAATCTGATCAAACGACAACAAAACATACATTTTGGGGTCTGAGAGGTGAAATGTCATCAAATGGTGTTCTGTAAATCAAATGCTGAATAAATCAGTGGCGTCAGTTCAGAAAAGGCTAAGGTATGGCAACATGACTGTACCAGTCATGTTGCCATACCTTAGCAACAGGCATGATACATTTATTTTAAGTACATTTTATATTTTCCTCCGTTTCTACTGTTTCTTGGGCTGGATATGGCAGCCTGGAACGGTTATTCAAGTGCAGCTAAACTTGGCATGTTAGTAAACGTGCCACAATTAACAATAATGCATTGCACCTGTGCAGCTGACCTGTGGAACCTGGGAATATACCATTCTGTCAAGATGGGGAGAATACAAGTGTGGAGAATATAATTATAATACCTTGTTAAAGTGACCATTTTGTTAAATTTAGCATTTGTAGTTATTTTACTGTAATTCAACAACATAATAACCAGCACAGATAGACAAAGAGACATTCATGGATTTATATTTAAAAGTAACTTTTATTTCCCCCCCCTGGACCCAGGGTATGGCAGCTGCACAACCCTGCCATACCCAATGGTATGGCAGCTGCATACCCCTGCCATACCCAATGGTATGGCAGCTGCATACCCCTGCCATACCCAATGGTATGGCAGCTGCATACCCCTGCCATACCCAATGGTATGGCAGCTGCATACCCCTGCCATACCCAATGGTATGGCAGCTGCATACCCCTGCCATACCCAATTGACGCCCCTGGACTAAATGGACCTTGATATGAAAAAGGGTTTTAAACCACTGGACTAATAAATAATGCATAATAAAAGTGTGTCCTTGGAATGGAAAAGGATGAGAGAATCACTGACTCCTTGTTATTAGAGAATCACTGACTCCTTGTTATTAGAGAATCACTGACTCCTTGTTATTAGAGAATCACTGACTCCTTGTTATCAGAGATCCACTTCTGCTTTTCTTCATGTCAGCAGAAGGAGGCGGAGCTTCTGCGTGTTGTTGTGAAAACGTGTGATCCTGCTGCTTCCCTGTTCCTGTTCCTTGTTGTTACATTAAACAGCCTCACATTACATTGCATTACTGCCTCCACCATGATCTGTACCCCATGGAAAAAAGGTGGGCATTATAAGCTTCTGCTTCAGCCCATACCTTTTCGGATTAATTTGCATTTTGATGACAAAACTGCACTGTTTGTTTTTAAAATGTTTTAACCGAAATAAACTTAACAAACTAACTAAAAAAGTAATCAATAGAAGAAAAAAACATTTTTGGGGTGAATGAATGAATAGAAACGGCTGTTTGTCAGTCTTGTTAATCAGCTGTGCTCTGTGTGTCATGATGCTCTGTGTGTCATGGTGCTCTGTGTGTCATGATGCTCTGTGTGTCATGGTGCTCTGTGTGTCATGGTGCTCTGTGTGTCATGGTGCTCTGTGTGTCATGGTGCTCTGTGTGTCATGGTGCTCTGTGTGTCATGGTGCTCTGTGTGTCATGATGCTCTGTGTGTCATGGTGCTCTGTGTGTCATGGTGCTCTGTGTGTCATGGTGCTCTGTGTGTCATGATGCTCTGTGTGTCATGGTGCTCTGTGTGTCATGATGCTCTGTGTGTCATGATGCTCTGTGTGTCATGATGCTCTGTGTGTCATGATGCTCTGTGTGTCATGGTGCTCTGTGTGTCATGGTGCTCTGTGTGTCATGGTGCTCTGTGTGTCATGATGCTCTGTGTGTCATGGTGCTCTGTGTGTCATGATGCTCTGTGTGTCATGGTGCTCTGTGTGTCATGGTGCTCTGTGTGTCATGGTGCTCTGTGTGTCATGGTGCTCTGTGTGTCATGATGCTCTGTGTGTCATGATGCTCTGTGTGTCATGGTGCTCTGTGTGTCATGGTGCTCTGTGTGTCATGATGCTCTGTGTGTCATGGTGCTCTGTGTGTCATGATGCTCTGTGTGTCATGATGCTCTGTGTGTCATGATGCTCTGTGTGTCATGATGCTCTGTGTGTCATGGTGCTCTGTGTGTCATGATGCTCTGTGTGTCATGATGCTCTGTGTGTCATGATGCTCTGTGTGTCATGATGCTCTGTGTGTCATGGTGCTCTGTGTGTCATGGTGCTCTGTGTGTCATGATGCTCTGTGTGTCATGATGCTCTGTGTGTCATGGTGCTCTGTGTGTCATGATGCTCTGTGTGTCATGGTGCTCTGTGTGTCATGATGCTCTGTGTGTCATGATGCTCTGTGTGTCATGGTGCTCTGTGTGTCATGGTGCTCTGTGTGTCATGATGCTCTGTGTGTCATGATGCTCTGTGTGTCATGGTGCTCTGTGTGTCATGGTGCTCTGTGTGTCATGGTGCTCTGTGTGTCATGGTGCTCTGTGTGTCATGATGCTCTGTGTGTCATGATGCTCTGTGTGTCATGATGCTCTGTGTGTCATGGTGCTCTGTGTGTCATGATGCTCTGTGTGTCATGGTGCTCTGTGTGTCATGATGCTCTGTGTGTCATGGTGCTCTGTGTGTCATGATGCTCTGTGTGTCATGATGCTCTGTGTGTCATGATGCTCTGTGTGTCATGATGCTCTGTGTGTCATGGTGCTCTGTGTGTCATGATGCTCTGTGTGTCATGATGCTCTGTGTGTCATGATGCTCTGTGTGTCATGATGCTCTGTGTGTCATGATGCTCTGTGTGTCATGATGCTCTGTGTGTCATGGTGCTCTGTGTGTCATGATGCTCTGTGTGTCATGGTGCTCTGTGTGTCATGATGCTCTGTGTGTCATGATGCTCTGTGTGTCATGATGCTCTGTGTGTCATGGTGCTCTGTGTGTCATGATGCTCTGTGTGTCATGATGCTCTGTGTGTCATGGTGCTCTGTGTGTCATGGTGCTCTGTGTGTCATGATGCTCTGTGTGTCATGGTGCTCTGTGTGTCATGGTGCTCTGTGTGTCATGATGCTCTGTGTGTCATGATGCTCTGTGTGTCATGATGCTCTGTGTGTCATGGTGCTCTGTGTGTCATGATGCTCTGTGTGTCATGATGCTCTGTGTGTCATGGTGCTCTGTGTGTCATGGTGCTCTGTGTGTCATGGTGCTCTGTGTGTCATGATGCTCTGTGTGTCATGGTGAGAGTGTTTTCTGCTGGTGTTTCAGTCCGAGTGTATCAAAGGGTGCGTTCGGAAATGCGCACCGGGTGTGTGCTCAGTGTAGCGAGTAGGGATGTCAAAAATGGACCTTTATCAAAATCGATTATTCTATAGCAATAATCGAATATTATTCGAAAATCGATAATTAATTATTATTATTATTTTTTTATAAAAAAAAAAGAAAAAAAAAAAACATTTTTTTTTCTTCTGTTTTTCTTTTTTTTTTACTGGATTTCAATGCACATTTACATATGTACAACATGGCTCTTCAGGTAATTGGTAGCCTAACTACTACTCTTCATCTTTCTTTTTAGTGTGCCAGTGTACTGTTCACCTAATCTCTCAAGAACAGATTCTGTGATGCTTTACAATACAGAGGACGCTGTTTTCCCTTTTCTTTGATGATGGCCACCAAGTACCAAACAATCAAGCCTGAATCAATCACACCTGTGTCTGAGACAGGGGGGGAGGGGAGTGTGTAGCAGGCAGCTGCCACTCTGCTGTGCTCCTTCACTCTGTCTACACAGTTTACAGTTGGTGCTGGTGTGAATAATAAATCAATGGCCATTTACTATTATCATTAATACTATTGTTAGCCTATATTCTATATATTGGTTGAAACTAACTAACTAAGCCAAAAAATAGTATTAAAAAAATAATAATAATAATAATAATAATAAAAAAAAAAAAATGTTTTTCGATTTTCGATTATGAAATATTAAAATCGAATATTGATTAATCTAACGAATATTCGAAAATCGATTATTCGGTGACATCCCTAGTAGCGAGTGCCTAAACCCAACCCTAATCCTAACCCTAACCTCAGTAAAACTATGCCTAAACCCAACCCTAACCCTAACCTCAGTAAAACTATGCCTAAACCTAACCCTAACCCTAACCTCAGTAAAACTATGCCTAAACCCAACCCTAACCCTAACCTCAGTAAAACTATGCCTAAACCTAACCCTAACCCTAACCTCAGTAAAACTATGCCTAAACCCAACCCTAACCCTAACCTCAGTAAAACTATGCCTAAAACTAACCCTAACCCTAACCTCAGTAAAACTATGCCTAAACCCAACCCTAACCCTAACCTCAGTAAAACTATGCCTAAAACTAATCCTAACCCTAACCTCAGTAAAACTATGCCTAAAACTAATCCTAACCCTAACCTCAGTAAAACTATGCCTAAAACTAACCCTAACCCTAACCACACCTGGTGCGCATCGCCGTGCCGCTGCCGCCCATCATGCCATCCTCATCATGCTGTGTCGTGTCGTGTCGTGTTGTGTAGTTTCGTGTAGTTTCGTGCCGTGCTGTGTCGTGTCGTGTCGTGTGTGAATGTGTTTGTTGTAGTGCTAATGATGTGTAGGCCTCACCTATGCATACGGCATGAGAGTTCTGTTGCCACTGCCTGTGTGTGTGTGTGTGTGCGTGTGTGCGTGCGTGCGTGCGTGGTCTATATATATGGCGCTCAAAATGCCTTATTATATTAAAGAATGGTTTTCTAAAGGCTATACGTATATGTTGGTGACATATTTACATCTGTATTTAGGATTATGGATGTAAACAAAAAATATCAACTAGGTCTACTATATTGATTTTTAATTGGTCTAATTATAAATGTGTGTATGTATTTGGCCGTTAAAATAGCAGATCTACAAGCTCATTGTGAGCTTGTATTGAATAGCCAACGTCTAAAAGCACACAGTCAGATCAGATGCTCTGCCGCTTTGAATGGCTGATATGACAGCGACAGGGCTGTGTGTGTGTGTGTGTGTGTGTGTGTGTGTGTGTGTGTGTGTGTGTGTGTGTGTGTGTGTGTGTGTGTGTGTGTGTGTGTGTGTGTGTGTGTGTGTGTGTGTGTGTGTGTGTGTGATGGTGGTAAGCTGCTGGTGGAACCGGTTCTCCTGGGTTTAACCCCTTAAGCAACATGTTTTGAAAACACACCATATATGGAACCTTCGTCCCATTGGTTTTCTAAACCAGTGGTTCTCATACTGGGGTCTGGGGACCCCCAGGGGTCATTGAGGGAGTTCCAGGGGGTCCCCAGCTAAATTATAGTTGGGGTCAGTAAATCAGTGAGAGAACAAATGGAACCAAATGGACCCCAGGAGGAAGAACGGCTGCTTTGAAACCAAAAGGTTCCCGGTTGGACCCCAGGCTCCCCCAGAGTTAGTGTGGAAGAGTCCTTGAGCAAGACTCTGAACCCCTAACTGCTCCTGATGAGCAGGTTGGTGTTAATTATCAAGACTCTGAACCCCTAACTGCTCCTGATGAGCAGGTTGGTGTTAATTATCAAGACTCTGAACCCCTAACTGCTCCTGATGAGCAGGTTGGTGTTAATTATCAAGACTCTGAACCCCTAACTGCTCCTGATGAGCAGGTTGGTGCCAAGCATGGTTGTCTCCACCAGCCGAAGGCAGGGGGAGAGTATGTTTTCGCCCCTGTCCGTCCGTCCGTCCGTGCGTCCGTCCATCCGTCCTCCGAGTTTGTGGACAGCTAATCTCCGGCGCCGTTGGCCCGGTCGCTGCCAAAATGACCACACACACTCCCTGGGTGCCAATTCAGAACCTCTGCCCCACATTTTTCAAATGGCCCTGTTCTAGCGCCACCATGAGGCTGATGTTTGCAAAACACATTTCTGTACACTACTCATACAGATTTTGTCCAAAAACCCTAACCCTAACCCTAACCCTAACCCTAACCCAAAATGTACAAAAATCAGTACACAGTATCTCTACAGTCATATGATCAAGATGGATCTGTCCCATATTAAATATTCCATCCTGATTGGCTAAGATTGGCCTCCAAACCTTGCAGGATTGATCCGTTAAAAAAAAAATGCCTCAAATCAAACACAGCGTGCAATTGTAATGAAATTGTGCACGCACATTCGCAAAAGGCCAAGGAAGAAATTACACTACAAAATGTTCAAACCAGCCTCATGGTGGCGCCATGAAAGGCCTAAGATTGGTGAAGAACACATGCCACCCTTTTTACATTGACCTATTATAGCACCACCAGGACGCATGGCTGGTGGAGACCTGTGCTCGGAAGAGCACTTCTTCTAGTTATTAGGCTATTTTTATTTAGTATAGTAATGAGTGGTATTTAGGGGAATACCACTCATTTCAACATTGAACTATGACATTAACTCTTTTACCGCTTTGGACGTTCCAGTTCGCCCCATTTTTCACGGCGGCGCGATGCCAATTGTACGTTCTTTGGCTCGTTCTTTTGTACCTTGTTTTTATGTCTGTAAACTGATGAGGGGTCACGCGGGTGTGTACCGTTAACACATCTCCCGTAAAAGTACTCTCAAAAACCCACTGGACGTTAGCATCAATGGAGTAACAAAACGCTTCCTTGTTATTTTCTCTGGGTCTATTGCTCTGTAGTGATTTAGTGGCCTGGACGGATGGGAGCCGACCGCAGCCATTTCACATTAATTCTTGCATGAGGCTGCCCTCTACTGCTAGTATGACCAAAGTGCACTATGTAATAAAAAAGGTAAGCTGCTTTTGCTGGCACAAGACCCAATAAATAAATAATAACATCTGGCAGTAAAACTGTTAATACACTAGAGTTGTTGTGTGGAAATAAGAAAAGAGTCCCCCCCCCTTCTGTACCTAGAAGTGGAGGACTGATTGTGGGGTCATGTGATCAGTGACATCATGAAGATGCACTCTGCATGATGTGTGAGTAGAGACAATAACCTACAGCAGTGTTTCTCAACCACTGGTCCTGGGGACCTTTGGTGTGCCCCTGAGAAGGGTCAAGTCCAGGGACGTGCTGGCCATTGGGAAAAGCGGGACAACTCCCGAACGGCCGGTTCATTCTCGGCCGGTCTAGGCCGGGCCTTTAGGAAAATATTTAACTGTTTGCACAAAAGTAAAAATTAAACTGTTTGCACAAAAGTAAAAATTAAACTGTTTGCACAAAAGTAGTGAAAACAGCAGATCTACAAGCACACACCGCCTCGCACCGCGAGGCGTTGTGTGCTTGTAGATCGGCTGTTTTACTAGTTTAAATCATTTTTTAAATGATAAATTAACAAACGGTTTTGGACATACAAGGTTTCCACCCAACAACAACGGAATATAGGCCTAATTCATGTAATTGGCCCACTGGCTTGTCACTTGTCATGATCTGAAATCGCAATTCTTTGAGTAACAGCAGCGCTATAGAGAGAGATCTCTCTCTATAGCGTGCAATGAGGCTCTCTACAACTCTTTTTCCCGGGCTGAATCAGGGGCCCAGCACGTCCCTGGTCAAGTGTGCCCCTTGAAACTGCTTGAAAGCCAGAATTGTATTTATCATTTTAAAAGTGATTTAAACTAGTGAAAACAGCCTTGTATGATGAAGCAGGGCTTTACTTTGCTAAGAGACATACACATTTGAAACTTGGAGATACGAGGTTTCTGCCCGACAGTGAGGATATTTACACCCCCGTATTATGTTGGTGTGACCATGGATTCTTGGGACATGAAAAGTGTGACCATGCAGAAAAAAGGTTGAGAACCACTGGAGTAGAGACAACACCCTAACTTAATAGGTTGTTCCTAGGGCTGTCACAATTATTACATAATCGTCTAATCGTGATTATTTGACATTATCGCAATTATTTTGTCATAATCGTCATAATCGTGAATGTTGAAAAATGTCAGAAATAGTGGAAATAGCAGATCTACAAGCTCACAACGACGCGTTGTGAGCTTGTAGATCGGCTATTTCCACTATCAATGTTATTTTTTTAAGTAGTAAGTTGTCAAATATGTCAGTAATGTATTTGTATATTTAGGTTATGTGTCATATCTGCCATGTGCAACTTCAAAGCCTAAAAGCCAAACAGAAATGTAATTGTCAACGACAAATACACAATTAAATCGTTAATCGAGAGACAATTAATCGTCATGTAAAATGTCATATCGTGACAGCCCTAGTTGTTCCACAGACAGGCGTAGCCACGACGAACTCCTGACTGTTCGCCTCTGGTGTGTCACATCTCTGATATCATTATCATCTGTTGGCCTCTGGTTGTGTCACATCTCTGATATCATTATCACCTGTTGGCCTCTAGCTGTGTCACATCTCTGATATCATTATCATCTGTTGGCTTCTAGCTGTGTCACATCTCTGATATCATTATCATCTGTTGGCCTCTGGCTGTGTCACATCTCTGATATCATTATCATCTGTTGGCCTCTGGCTGTGTCACATCTCTGATATCATTATCATCTGTTGGCCTCTGGCTGTGTCACATCTCTGATATCATTATCATCTGTTGGCCTCTGGCTGTGTCACATCTCTGATATCATTATCATCTGTTGGCCTCTGGTTGTGTCACATCTCTGATATCATTATCACCTGTTGGCCTCTGGCTGTGTCACATCTCTGATATCATTATCATCTGTTGGCCTCTGGCTGTGTCAGATCTCTGATATCATTATCATCTGTTGGCCTCTGGTGTGTCACATCTCTGATATCATTATCATCTGTTGGCCTCTGGCTGTGTCACATCTCTGATATCATTATCATCTGTTGGCCTCTGGTGTGTCACATCTCTGATATCATTATCATCTGTTGGCCTCTGGTGTGTCACATCTCTGATATCATTATCATCTGTTGGCCTCTGGTTGTGTCAGATCTCTGATATCATTATCATCTGTTGGCCTCTGGTTGTGTCACATCTCTGATATCATTATCATCTGTTGGCCTCTGGCTGTGTCACATCTCTGATATCATTATCATCTGTTGGCCTCTGGTGTGTCACATCTCTGATATCATTATCATCTGTTGGCCTCTGGCTGTGTCACATCTCTGATATCATTATCATCCGTCCTCCCCATCATTAGAGACGTTTGATTCTTAGAATGGAATGTTGGTGTTGTTCTCAGCGTGTGGGGGTGTGGCTGGCAGCATGCCAGGTATGACTGGAATGACTGAGTCACCGCCTGATGTCAGTCACTGCATGTACAGCTTCTCAACCTGATGTCAGTCACTGCATGTACAGCTTCTCAACCTGATGTCAGTCACTGCATGTACAGCTTCTCAACCTGATGTCAGTCACTGCATGTACAGCTTCTCAACCTGATGTCAGTCACTGCATGTACAGCTTCTCAACCTGATGTCAGTCACTGCATGTACAGCTTCTCAACCTGATGTCAGTCACTGCATGTACAGCTTCTCAACCTGATGTCAGTCACTGCATGTACAGCTTCTCAACCTGATGTCAGTCACTGCATGTACAGCTTCTCAACCTGATGTCAGTCACTGCATGTACAGCTTCTCAACCTGATGTCAGTCACTGCATGTACAGCTTCTCAACCTGATGTCAGTCACTGCATGTACAGCTTCTCAACCTGATGTCAGTCACTGCATGTACAGCTTCTCAACCTGATGTCAGTCACTGCATGTACAGCTTCTCAACCTGATGTCAGTCACTGCATGTACAGCTTCTCAACCTGATGTCTGTCACTGCATGTACAGCTTCTCAACCTGATGTCAGTCACTGCATGTACAGCTTCTCAACCTGATGTCAGTCACTGCATGTACAGCTTCTCAACCTGATGTCAGTCACTGCATGTACAGCTTCTCAACCTGATGTCAGTCACTGCATGTACAGCTTCTCAACCTGATGTCAGTCACTGCATGTACAGCTTCTCAACCTGATGTCAGTCACTGCATGTACAGCTTCTCAACCTGATGTCAGTCACTGCATGTACAGCTTCTCAACCTGATGTCAGTCACTGCATGTACAGCTTCTCAACCTGATGTCTGTCACTGCATGTACAGCTTCTCAACCTGATGTCAGTCACTGCATGTACAGCTTCTCAACCTGATGTCAGTCACTGCATGTACAGCTTCTCAACCTGATGTCAGTCACTGCATGTACAGCTTCTCAACCTGATGTCAGTCACTGCATGTACAGCTTCTCAACCTGATGTCAGTCACTGCATGTACAGCTTCTCAACCTGATGTCAGTCACTGCATGTACAGCTTCTCAACCTGAGGGTTTTTCTTTTTTACAAACCTATGTTTCTGTGTCAGCAATCTGGCCAGCCATCGTCAAAGAAAAGGTCCTTTTCACTTCAACTGGAGCTCAGTTAGTCTGTTCTTGAGAGACTACTATGTCAGTGGTTCTCATGTGTAGGACCCCCAAAATGATATTTATTTGGCCACGGACCCCCATTCAACATATCTAGTTCCATGGACCCCCCCAAAATTTGAGTTACAAACGTTCGCTTTAAAAATACATATATTCAAAGATTTGCACACATTTTGACAACTTTTTCAAAAATAGCAGATCTACAAGCTCGCAGCGCGGCACTCGGTGCCGCGCTGTGAGCTTGTATATCTGCTATTTTTCACTGGTTAAAGCATTCAAAAATTCTAAGCCTAAATGGGTTAAGTCCTTGTCAAAATATCCAGGTTGGCTCCGCTTTGAATGTACCTTTGTTGGATTTATAACTTATTACAAACTTGTGAAACTGCCTGCTGCCTTTTAAATTAACATGCAGCTCCAAACTTTCATCACAGCCTCTCCACAGCCACACAGAGCTACAGCAATGCCGAGGCAGAATTTCCGTTTATCCAAAGGTTCCATTGTGACGTCATCTCAACAACCAGACAGCTAGTAGACTATACCAGGGGTTCCCAAACTGTTTTGTCTCAGGGCACCCCATAAATATTTTTTTTAAATCCGAGGCACACCTACATTATCATTTTCACTCCCAGCACCTTATATTTATAGCATATCGTCGTTGTCGGGTGGAAACCTTGTATGTCCAAAACCGTTCGCTTTGTATTTATCGTCTATGTACTAAACTAGTGAAAACAGCAGATCTTGCTTGTAGATCGGCTGTTTTCACTAGTTTTGTGCGACAGAGGTTTCTGCCTGACAGTGACGATATTTTAGTGATTATGTTGCGAGGAAATAATAGCCATTTTGGTTAGAACTGACTGAAAATAACTTACTTGAAGTTTAAAATGATACTAAATATTTTTTCAAGTGTCCAAATAAATTCCAAATATTATCAATTAATCTAGCGGCACCCCTGGACTGCTGTCGCGGCACCCCAGGGTGCCCCGTCACCCACTTTGAAAACCCCTGAACTATACTTACGTATGTGTCACGGATTATCCTTGGTCCATTGGTTAGGAACTTAGGCAGGCTACAGTATTGCGGTACAGACAGACAGACAGACAGACAGACAGACAGACAGGGATATGAGCCTGTTCTCTGTTGCTTGAGTGACGGAGCCCGAGGCCCGGCCGGGTCGGGGAGGGTCGGCTTGGGCATAATTTGAGAGCTCTAATATGATGGGTGGCGCTCGCTGATTTGTGCACTCAACTCAAGGCGAGTTTCAAAATTGTGCCCAATGTGTCACGGAGGAATATGCTGTGCTGTGCCAGTTTTGTTGTGTGTTGTGTGCTTTGCTTTCTGTGCTGTGCACTGCTTTTCCCACTGTGCTGTGCATTGCTTTGCTTTGCCAGTTGGCCAGTTTGCCACTGGGCTGTGTGCTGTATTGTGCCTTGCTTTTCCCCTGTGCTGTGCTGTGCTGTGCTGTGCTTTGCTTTGCCAGTTGTGCTGTGCTGTGCTGTGCTGTACTGTACTGTGCTGTACTGTGCTTGCTTTGCCAGTTGGCTGTGCTGTGCTGTGCTGTGCTGTGCTGTGCTGTGCTGTGCTAAGCTGAACCCGGACAAGATGGAGCTACTCTTCTTCCCAGCTAAGTCTTGCCCCATGCAAGATCTTACTATTTCCATAGATAATGCATTGGTGACTTCAGTTCCTACTGCTAGAAACCTTGGTGTGGTCCTGGACAGCCAGCTATCATTCAAGGCACACATTGCATCAGTCACCCGGTCCTGTAGGTTCACACTCTATAACATCCGTAAAATCAGACCTTTCCTCACCCAGGAGGCAGCCCAGCTCCTCATTCAGACATCTGTCAGATCAAAACTTGACTATTGTAACTCTCTCCTCACTGGTCTCCCGGCATGTGCACTTAAACCTCTCCAACTGATCCAAAATGCTGCGGCACGACTGGTCTTCAACCAGCCTAAGTTCTCACATGTCTCTCCCCTTCTCCGCAGCCTCCACTGGCTCCCGGTTGCGGCCCGCACTGAATACAAAACACTGATGCTGACCTTCAAAGCAGCCAAAGGTATGGCTCCTCCATACCTCCAAAACCTGATCAACCCCTACACCCCCACCCGTTCACTTAGATCAGCCAACACAGGGATGCTGACAGAACCCTCGCTAAAAACTCCAGGGCAAAAATCCACTCGTCTGAGACAGGACTCACTCGCTAGCTTTCGCCGTGGACTGAAGAATCACCTCTTCAGACTCCACCTAAACCCTTAGCACTACTGAATTTCCCCCTTGGGATAATAAAGGTATCTATCACTACAGAAAAATCAATGACCATACATGAAACTAGTTAGCATTTGTTTTTAGGTTTTTAGAACTTTGATTATATTGCAATTAGTGGTGTTGTCGCATTGTGCACACCGTCCACAACAGCTCACTCAACAATAAAAATGGTATCAAACACAATACAGGATAAGGGTTCTCAAACCTTTTTGCCTCAGGTCACCACCTGTAAATAAACTTTTCATCCATTTAGTATCTTGTGTCATATTACGCTGCGTAAATCTTTCTCCCTAAATAACAGTCTGTCACGGAGGAATATGCTGTGCTATGCTGTGCTTGTGTTGTGTTTGTATTTTTTACCTGTCAAAGGATGTGAGAAGAATTTGCAATTAGTGGTGTTGTCGCATTGTGCACACCGTCCACATCTGTAGTTGCCCTTAAGAGACAGGCAGGTGGAACGGTCAGGACTAGATGATGACGAGTGAACCAGTTTATCAATAAGAGCTTTTGTGTGCTTTGCTTTTCCCACTGTGCTGTGCTGTGCATTGCTTTTCCCACTGTGATGTGCTGTGCATTGCTTTTCCCACTGTGCTGTGCTGTGCATTGCTTTTCCCACTGTGCTGTGCTGTGCATTGCTTTTCCCACTGTGTTGTGTGTGCTGTACTGTGCCTTGCTTTCCCCCTGTGCTGTGCTTTGCTTTGCCAGTTGTGCTTTTCCCACTGTGCTGTGCTTTGCTCTGCCAGTTGTGCTGTGCCGTGCTGTGCTGTGCCGTGCTGTGCTGTGCTTGCTTTTCCAGTTGGGCTGTGGCAAAGCACAGCAAACAGCACAGCTCACTCAACAATAAAAATGGTATCAAACACAATACAGGATAAGGGTTCTCAAACCTTTTTGCCTCAGGTCACCACCTGTAAATAACCTTTTCATCTACGGCACCCTGAATTACACTGTTATTTTTTAGTATCTTGTGTCATATTACGCTGCGTAAATATGCAAATCTTTCTCCCTAAAATACAGTATGTCATGGAGGAATATGCTGTGCTGTGCCAGTTGTGTTGTGTGCGTTGCTCCCTGTGTTGTGTTGTGTTGTGTGCTGTGCTTTGCTTTTCCAGTTGGGCTGTGCTTGTGTTGTGTTTGTATTTTTTACCTGTCAAAGTAGAATAATTTGCAATTAGTGGTGTTGTCGCATTGTGCACACCGTCCACATCTGTAGTTGCCCTTAAGAGACAGGCAGGTGGAACGGTCAGGACTAGATGATGACGAGTGAACCAGTCTCTAAGAGCTTTTGTGTGCAAAAAGAGGAGGATTAGTCGTTTTATTACGGAGCATTGGTTCCATCTTTAATACAGACCAATGTTTTACTATTATTTATTTGATCTGCTCTTAGAGCAATGATTAAAGTCAGACACAAAACACAATCTGGAAGGCTTCACATCTTTTTTACGTCGAGTGAGTAAATCACTCCTTGGAGTGTGTAGAGCCTGGTTAACAGACTGGGATAACCTCTGTGTAAAAAATGATTTCTCATGACAGGGACCAGCTGGTCATTGAAGGTTTCTCGTGAGGAACATCAGTCAGGGAATATTAATAAAACCTGGGAATAAATGTGTTACCAAACGATTTCTTCACCAATGTGTCCAGTAACATATCTAACAAAGATTGAAATTCAACATCCCTAGGAGAATATTTGACAGCTAGGGTAATTCTGGGTCTCATTCACTTACTAAACACTGTTCTATAAGGGAAAAAGCAAGATGTGGCCTCCCTGGAATTCCTGTGTGTGTGTGTGTGTGTGTGTGTGTGTGTGTGTGTGTGTGTGTGTGTGTGTGTGTGTGTGTGTGTGTGTGTGTGTGTGTGTGTGTGTGTGTGTGTGTGTGTGTGCGTGCGTCTAACTTGCTGGGTGTCAGTCACTGGTTGACATAGAAGCGGTAGATTATCAAGCCAACACTTGTGTTATGGTGCTAGTATATATATATATATATATATATATATATATATATATAATAATTATTATTATTATTACCCATATATATATATATATATATATATATATATAATTATTATTACCCATATATATATATATATATATATATATATATATATATATATATATATGGGTAATAATAATAATTATAATAATTATTATTATTACCCTTATCGCATTCCTAAGTCAATAATTTGATTATAATAAATGTAGGGGTAGGGGACCCAAAGACACTTTGGGTCCCCTACCGGAATCAATGGGGGCTTTAGGCTTTATTGGCTTAGGAATGTGACAAAAAAACAAAAAATAAATTTCCATGAATTCACGTCTCCATGGGGTGAGTAATCAATAGAAAAAAAGTCATTTTGGGGGTGAACTACTCCTTAAAGAACCCAAAAGGAATGAGTGTGGTGTAATTAACCCATTATGACTTGAGCCATACGACCTGGGCCTGATTCTACAAATGCCTTAGTTTTCAAACATTGTCAGCCAAGGTCCCCCAAAATGATGTATTTGAACACCACTTGGAGAGACATGTTATATTTACAGGTTTGGCTGTTATGAGGTGGGATTTCTATATATTTGCTTTATTATTTACTTTATTCCATGTACTCTGATCTTGCCATTTGAAAGCCACTGTACTTAATTAAATGTGAATAAACGTGATGTTGAACAACATTTTTCATTCCAATATGTAGTGTGAAAATAGTTATTGCGACCTTCGGTCGCTGTTTCTCTGAAACCGTGCAGATCTTGTCTGTGTGTCCGTGTGTCGGTCACACCAACTGTTGTGACATGTGAGTCAGAGTGATGTCAGAACCGGTTCTGACATCACTCTGACTCACTGACCAAGATGTAGGACTCCCCTTTTTGCCCTTATGCAGCATGGAGATCCCTGATGTCATCAATATTAAGCCCATATCTGGCAACGCCCATGTATCCATATATGGAAATCCCTGATGTCATCAATATTAAGCCCATATCTGGCAACGCCCATGTATCCATATATGGAAATCCCTGATGTCATCAATATTAAGCCCATATCTGGCAACGCCCATGTATCCATATATGGAAATCCCTGATGTCATCAATATTAAGCCCATATCTGGCAACGCCCATGTATCCATATATGGAAATCCCTGATGTCATCAATATTAAGCCCATATCTGGCAACGCCCATGTATCCATATATGGAGATCCCTGATGTCATCAATATTAAGCCCATATCTGGCAAAGCCCATGGACATATCCATATATGCCATATATGGTGTCATCAATATTAAGCCCATATATGGAGATCCCTCATGTCATCAATATTAAGCCCATATCTGGGAATGCCCATATTGTAGTCATTGTATTTCCATATGACCTAATCAATCACTGAGAACCATACATAAAGACAATAGGGTATTTTATTAGTTTGGTACTTAAAATAAGTACTCAGAGCTAAAATAATTCTTAAAAGCCACATTGTGGATTCAACCTTTGTCTCAGAGGGTAATTTTCCCTTGATTTACATGTAAAATAATTTGATTGAAGATTTAATATCGTGGTAAGAAAAACAAGAAATATTTTCTAAAAACACAAATCATCATCTTGTACAATTTTATCTTGTTTAGAATATCAACATTAAAAACAAGATATAAAAAATCAATAATAATGTATTGCTAGATATAAGGTTGCAAATCTTGCTTAGTTCATTCATTTTTGCAGTGGGACTAGACAAGGATTTCTGTACCCTACGAGGGCTCAACTTCAGTCAAAATAAACTAAACTACTTCACTACTCTCCTAAACAAAGCTAGTTTTGCGTTGTTGAAAGTATATTCTTCGCGGTATATCTCAGCACTCAACCGCCACTTATTTCCGGGTTGTGTCTTCGGTGGCCGCTGGGTGGGTGCATTTTATTTCATGAAAAAAATAACAGAGTGGGTGGGGTGCTGAGAGGTTTCCTACCACAGAGAATAGACTTTCAACAACGCAAAACTACCTTTTGTTAGGTGAGTAGTGAAGTAGTTTAGTTTATTTAGACTGAAGTTGAGCCCTCGTAGGACAGAGAAATCCTGCTCTAGTCTTTTATCCAGCTGTCTGTCAGAGCGTCTGGACCAGACAGATCAGACAGCTGTCTGTCAGAGCGTCTGGACCAGACAGATCAGACAGCTGTCTGTCAGAGCGTCTGGACCAGACAGATCAGACAGCTGTCTGTCAGAGCGTCTGGACCAGACAGATCAGACAGCTGTCTGTCAGAGCGTCTGGACCAGACAGATCAGACAGATAGCATTTAGAAAAAGGCAAGGCAGCGGCTTTTACATTCTCAGACAGCTGAGAAGTTTTAATGCCAGCACACAAACTAGGGCACGAAAAAGTCGACAAGTCGACTCAGTCGACTTCATTACACAAGTCAACTCCCACCAGAGAAAGTCGAAAGTCGAAGTTGAAAAAAAAAACAAAAAAAAACAAAACATATATATATATATATATATATACAGTATACTTTCTATTGTGAAAATAGCAGATCTACATGCTCACACCGCCTCGCGTCGCGGTGCGAGGCATTGTGAGCATGTAGATCTGCTATTTTCACAATTTCTGCCTCTATATATTTGACAATTTGGACAATGTTTAATTTGTCATTTTAGAGGTATTAAAAAGTCCTTAAATTGGCATTTTAGAAATGTGCAGATACCCTCTATACCAAGGGTGTCCAAACCTTTTTCAAAGGGGGCTCAAAAAAACTCAGCCTTATTTCACATTACCAAAGGTAACCAGAAGTGCAAGTTAAAAAATACAATAAAATTGCCTTTCTTTGACCCCTTCAGAATGAGACAACAGAGAACAATCCTGACAAATTATACTCTGAGAAAATATTCTTGTTTGACGGTGCTGGTGGGGCGTTTATAATACAATTCAGGAATGAAGCTGTGGGCCATATAAATGTGTCCCCGGGCCGCATTTGGCCCCCGGACCGCACTTTGGACACCCCTGCTCTATACACTTGATGTTGGTTTGTTTACAGTTGAGAGAGAAAACAATGTTTCACATTAAAGGAGCTATAGTCAACTTTTTCTTGAAAAACGGATGCTAAAATAAAAATGTTTCGAAAATATTTTATAAAAAAATAAGCTTCATATATGTGTTTCTATTCAAAAATGACCACAAAAAGTGTAAAATAATGATAAAATAATCATTTTGGCCATTGTCAGACCGACACTTTGTTTACATTCTAGTCTATAGACTAGGATGTAAACAAAGTGTCGGCCCTACAATGAAAAAGTTGACTATAGCTCCTTTAAGTTTATCATCTGGGGACCCCCCAAAATAATTGGGGGGGTCGTGTGAGATGTGATGACGTCATCAAACGATAAAGTCGACTTCAACTCAACTTTATACCGAGTCGAGTCGACTTGCAAAAATCACAAGTGGTTAATGCCCTAAAACACCCTGGAGATTTTAAATAAGAAAATGTTTAAATAGTTCCAACCCCCACAGCCCTTGATCACTGTTGCACTGTTGCTGTCATGGGATGCATTTTATATGGTTTTTAATGCATTGTGTATTTTATGTGTGTTTTATTGTTGTATTCTGACTGACTGGCTGTGGGCCAAAGACACTTTTACATTTTATGCAAACTTTGATGGACAATAACGTTTTCTTAGCTTATCTTATCTAACAGACCACATGTTGTCCGTACTCCATATCACTGATTTAACAGACCACAGAGACTCTAAATGTTGGTATCCACAGGATGTGTAGATCTGCTACATATTTGAGAGATACTAAAGTGGACAAAGTGGTTTAAAGTTTCAGTTTACAGGAAAACAGACCCAATTTGAGGTTTGAAACAATTTCAACTTAATCCAATGATCAGTCAATGTGTAGTGTTCGCCCTTTTAACTCTAAGTGCCTCATTTGGAGGAGGCTGTGAGAATTTGAGTGTACAGCACAATAATCATAAAAGTATTGTACTTACAGAGGTCAGTCACACAAGGCTAACAATAAGTAAAAAGTGTACAAATGTGCCTTACAGTTAAGCCAGGTAAACACTAGCCGCAATATTGCAACACTAGATTAAAACAAAATCTGACAGGTTATGGGTTACTTTCTGTCAGGAAATCCGAGCAGACATGTTTTTTTCCCAAGTGTTGAACTTTGGATCCTCGTCCATCAGTCAGTCAGTCAGTCAGTCAGTCAGTCAGTCAGTCAGTCAGTCAGTCGTGACATCAGTGTCGTGACATCACATTGTTGATTTGGCAATGCCCATATATGGACGCTCCCAGATGATGCCTTAGGGGATACAACACTAATAGGATCCCTTTGTTTTATGGCCATATATGGAGATCCCTGATGTCATCAATATTAAGCCCATATCTGGGAATGTCAAAATATATATATATATATATATATAATGTGTCAGTCTAACCAGTGTGGCTGCCGTGACACGAGTCACACTTGCAAATGAGATACGATGACATCACAGAGTCCACAGCTGATGATGTGGCGTGATGTCATACAATAAACAAACAAGCCCTATATACTGATGCGATACGATGACATCACAGAGTCCACAGCTGATGATGTGGCGTGATGTCATACAATAAACAAACAAGCCCTATATACTGATGCGGAGATATGAGCAGGGCAAAGGTGTGACGTGTGACGTGTGACCGACCGACCGACCGACCGAAGGACGGACGGACGACCGGTGGAGGTTTTCATAGTAAACTGCTCCCTGACGGTCGCAATAATGTGTCAGTCTAACCAGTGTGGCTGCCGTGACACGAGTCACACTTGCAAATGAATTCTGTCCTTGTCCCTTGTATGTCCATATATGGAGATCCCTGATGTCATTAATATTAAGCCCATAGCGTGGAATGCCCATATATGGACATATTGTGAGTCTCACGTGGTCTAGAACATCAGTAACATATCTTATATCTCTATCCTACATAGCTGAACTGGTTAGTCGCTACTCCCCAGCCTTCTCTGCTGCTGCCCCCACTCTTTGGAATAACCTCCCTTTAAATAGTCCACGTGCTCAGTCAACTGGGGTTTTTAAATCTCTCTTAAAGACACATTTATTCTCTGTGGCTTTCAATGTTGTTTAATTTTTCTGTGTTTTTATCTGCCTTATCTGCTTTTATGTTCTTCCCTATGCCCTGTGATTGTTACACAGGTTTTGTTGCTTCCTTCAAAATAACTTCCTAACTGTGATCACTCAGTATGAACTGAGGGGTGGAGGCTGCACAACAGTACTGTACTGTATACTGTATAATGTACTGTACTGTACTGTACTGTACTTTACTGTACTGTACTGTACTGTACTGTACTCAACAGTGCCACTGTGGTCACCAGAGGTATTCATTGCTATATCCTATCCTATGCATAGTAGGCCTACTGTGTTCTATCCATCTGTCATTCAGTGTTATATGAGTTAAAACAAAGGTTTCTTGTGTAAATAAGCTGTAAGGCTTTCTTGGATCTCCTTTTAGCTGACCTTGTACCAGTGAACAGTACTCTCATGAAAATGTACCTTTTCCTATGCAAACTGACAATAATGTCTTCAATCAATCAATCAATCAATCAATCAATCAATAAAACCCCAGGCATATAGCTTTTATACATTTCATTATTTTTATTTTAATAAGAACCCCAGAAAATTAAATCCCCAGTTAGTCTTTCAAAATGAAAGCATTTTTCACAATGAAAGACTCATAAATCATTTGTTTTTTAATTGAATCACCACAATATTTTTACAAAAAAAAAAAAAAACTAAAACAAAACAACAACATAGATTTAACACTTTAAGTGCCAGTCCTGAACTAGTTCAGGATTTCTGAACCAGTTGTAGTTTGTTTCTTCCTGGACTCGTTTGGGATATGGTTTTATAATACATAACACTAGTGTGCAGTCAATGGGACTCGCTGGTGAAAGATAACCCTAACCCTAACTGGTGAAAGATAACCCTAACCCATGACCAAACCAGGAAGCATATAATCTCCATGGGCTCCTATTAGTCAGGGAATATTATCAGAATAGCTGTCAAAGCTGGGAATAAATTCCTTACCAAACAATTTCTTCACCAAGGTTTTAGTTTGAAATTCAAACTCCCTTGGAGAATCTTGGGTAACTTTGGGTCTCTCACTTACTATACACTATACTGTAAGGGAAAAAATGACTCCCAAAAAAATCTGCTAGTATCTGGTATATGAGGGGTCGAACTAGGTGTTTTTAATTATTCTGAATCCATTTGCAAGCATTTGCTTTGCACGGAAAACATTCCTTGGGCTAAATATGGACCCCACAAAACTGTGAAAATTGATGACTCATCACTAAACCATCGTATTTAGATTTTTTTTAAAGCAGATCTCTCAAAGACCTGGAACTCGCCCGAGTCGCGTTAGATTTGAACCACTTTAACCATCAGTTTATGCTTTAACTATTGAAAAATAGCAGATGTAAGTGCCGCGCTGTGAGCTTGTAGATCTGCTATTTTTGAAAAATCGTGAAAATGTGTGCAAATCTTTGAATATCTTTGACACAATCTTTGACCCCACTTCCATATCCTTCTTCTAAATTAGTTGTTCTCAAACTTTTTCATGTCAAGGACCCCCAAAATGACATTTATTTGGCCGCGGACCCCCATCTCAAAATATGTTGTTCCAGGGACCCCCCAGAAGCAGAGATTTGAGTTACAAAAGTCTGCTTTGAAAAATATGTATTGAAAAAAATTTGCACACTTGTTCACGATTTTTCAAAAATAGCAGATGCCACGCTGTGAGCTTGTATATCTGCTATTTTTCAATAGTTAAAGCATTGAATAATTCTAGGCCTAAATGGGTTATATTACAGTGTATAGTAAGTGAATGAGACCCAAAGTTACCCTAGCTGTCAAAGATTCTCCTAGAGATTTTGAATTTCAAACTTTGTTACATATGCTACTAGACACCTTTACGAACACTTTGGGGAAGAAATCGTTTGGTAAGGAATTTATTCCCAGGTTTTATTAATATCCCCTCACTATATTCATTGCTGCTGCAAAGAATCTTGGAATCTTTCTCCAAAAACGCTTCGATCGCCGACAAACGCTTTTTTTTCACGGCGACACTGGGCTGTGATGGTCGGACGCAGTGACAATTTTTCATTTCCGTGTGGAAGTAAACATCCTGATCCACATCACAACACCGTGAATTTCCACAACATAGACACGATTGTGGCTTCCGGGGCTCTTCAAAATAAAGCGCACTGAACGGCTGTACTCGCCGGCACACTGTGTTTGGATGATTACAAAAATAAAGGCACTAAAAGTGTCAAAATAAAATATCAATTTTCAAAATGTTGTTTTTCTAAATAAAAGGCTCCACACATGTTTTTCCCTGAAAGTTAAAAGCCCACTTTTTATCAAACTAAATCTTACTAAAAAATAAAAGCCCAGACATGATTTTTTCCCCCATAACCAAATCCCAAATAAAAATCTTTTTTTTTTTTTTTTTTTTTAAGTAGCAAAAATAGCCGATCTGGAATCGAACGGATAGGTAGATATAAAAGATGTAATAATGAATCTAACTGATAGGTAGATATAAAAGATGTAATAATGCATCTAATGGATAGGTAGATATAAAATATGTAATATTGTAAGCCAGGTCAGGTTGCATAAATCGGCCTCAAGGTGGCGCTAAAACAGGCGTGCTGCTTTAGTTATTTGATACATTTTGTTCAAAACGAGCCACTCCTGCAGACTTTAAATGCCACTATTAGCCAATCAGGATTGACTAGGCCAATGAAAAAATAGTGGATTATTTTCCTCAGCCTATTGGGAATGTGCTGCAAAGTTTCATCACAATCACATCCTAGTGGGAATGTGCTGCCAAGTTTCATCACAATCACAGTCTAGTGGGAATGTGCTGTAAAGTTTCATCACAATCACATCCTAGTGGGAATGTGCTGTAAAGTTTCATCACAATCACATCCTAGTGGGAATGTGCTGAAAAGTTTCATCACAATCACATCCTAGTGGGAATGTGCTGAAAAGTTTCATCACAATCACATCCTAGTGGGAATGTGCTGAAAAGTTTCATCACAATCACATCCTAGTGGGAATGTGCTGCAAAGTTTCATCACAATCACATCCTAGTGGGAATGTGCTGCCAAGTTTCATCACAATCACAGTCTAGTGGGAATGTGCTGTAAAGTTTCATCACAATCACATCCTAGTGGGAATGTGCTGTAAAGTTTCATCACAATCACATCCTAGTGGGAATGTGCTGAAAAGTTTCATCACAATCACATCCTAGTGGGAATGTGCTGAAAAGTTTCATCACAATCACATCCTAGTGGGAATGTGCTGAAAAGTTTCATCACAATCACATCCTAGTGGGAATGTGCTGTAAAGTTTCATTACAAACACATCCTAGTGGGAATGTGCTGTAAAGTTTCATCACAATCACATCCTAGTGGGAATGTGCTGAAAAGTTTCATCACAATCACATCCTAGTGGGAATGTGCTGTAAAGTTTCATTACAATCACATCCTAGTGGGAATGTGGTGCCAAGTTTCATTACAATCACAGTCTAGTGGGAATGTGGTGCCAAGTTTCATTACAATCACAGTCTAGTGGGAATGTGCTGTAAAGTTTCATCACAATCACATCCTAGTGGGAATGTGCTGTAAAGTTTCATCACAATCACATCCTAGTGGGAATGTGCTGTAAAGTTTCATCACAATCACAGCCTAGTGGGAATGTACTGTAAAGTTACATCACAATCACATCCTAGTGGGAATGTGCTGTAAAGTTTCATCACAATCACATCCTAGTGGGAATGTGCTGTAAAGTTTCATCACAATCACATCCTAGTGGGAATGTGCTGTAAAGTTTCATCACAATCACAGCCTAGTGGGAATGTGCTGTAAAATCACAATCACTCGCTGCATTCATGATTTGAGGTGTTTTGTTCAGAACAGGACACTCCTGCAAACTCAAGATGCCAATATTAGCCAATCAGGATGGAATATGAACAATCTGACTGATCCGTGTTGATCACATGACTATAGAGATAATGGGAGGATTCATCAAGCACGTTACGGCCATATTACGCTCATATTTTGATTCTTCATGCAAAATCTATTTCAACAGTACCAAACATCAATTAAAATATGTATGTGCCCATTCTGCCCAACATTTGCCAACACATATTAAAAAATAAGAGAATATATCAAACAATGTATTCCTTACACAAAGCATAATATGCGGTAGACACAATGAAAATTCCACCGATTTGTATTTATTTCGTAGGCTAGACTATCAGTTGCATTTCGAGATGAATTATTAAGCTAGCCTTACACCTAACAACTTTGAAAAGATTTCTCAGTCGTAATAAAATCGAGGCGAGTCGCGGCGCGCTCCTGTGATTCGGTCGTTACTCAATCGTTAAGTGTGAGGCAGTGGTCCGACTCGATTTTTACCCCGACTTGAGACACCGATTCTGTTACGAGAATATCAAACTGGTTTGATATTTACACAAATCGGGGCTGAGTCTGAATGAAACACTTTTTTTGATCTAAAAAAAAAAATGATACCAGCACAAATTATAAAATTTACGGCACAATTCAGCACAACTCCAGCACTAAAGAATGACACCATGTTTTCATCATATTGGGTGCCAACTTCACAGAGGTAAGGAAGGCATATCTGACATTTCATTTTGTGTATTTCTTATGGAAACAGCATCGTGTAAACGGGCTCTCAATCACCCAGAGGCAGCACAGCAGCTAAGGTTACAAGTTACAGAGAAGAATGAAAAGAACAAACTACTGTTTTTTTCACTACTGTACAGTGAAAAAACAAACAAAGCTAAAGCCTGTGCGCCTGCAGAAGACACACCTCCATTATGTCGTGATAGGCCAGTCATTAGGTTGACGGAGGTTTGTTCAACCGTTCCAGGATTTGTCCGAGAGTGTCCGTGATCTAGTGGACACAAACAGTAAAAACAACATGCACGACAACATTTAAATGATAACACTCAGAATGGACACCAACATGTGTAGTAAACTGTTGATGAGTCATCACATTAGAACATGATGAGTCATCACATTAGAACATGATGAGTCATCACAGAACCAACATTAATGTTTATCTGTAGAACAGACTCTGAGGATGGAAGAGATTTAAATAAACATCTGGACGTTACCTTGGTCTCCAAAGCTTTCATTTCAGTCTGCTGTGCAGTTAACTGTTCATTCTGTGCAGTGAACTGTTCATTCTGTGCAGTGAACTGTGCAGTGATCTGTTTAGTCAAAGCAGCTTTGGTTTCATTCAGTTGCGTCTCCATTCTGTCCACTCTGCCAAAACACGCACACGCACACGCACACACACACACACACACACACACACACACACACACACACACACACACACACACACACACACATTGATTGATTGATTACAAAGTAAATTACAACTGCACACAAAATAATAAACAATAATACAACTGTGTGTGACCTGAAACATTGTCTCATTAGATGATGATTAAACAATACAATGTCTCATATGACTGTTACACTGATGTACACACTGTCTGTCTGTCTGTCTGTCTGTCTGTCTGTCTGTCTGTCTGTCTGTCTGTCTGTCTGTCTGTCTGTCTGTCTGTCTGTCTGTCTGTGTGTCTGTCTGTCTGTGTGTCTGTCTGTCTGTCCAGTACGTGTATTGAATACAGCTACAGAGGGAGATAACAGTTAAGGAAATGTGTAAAAAAATGCACTATTTTGCCCAATTATAGGGAAAACACAACAGTTTGTTTTCCACATTATAAAGTTCCCTATTTGTACATTAAAAACAACAATACAATGAGGAAGAAAAAGAATACAGATCAATCTCATAAAAATATTGTGTAAAAGTACATTTTCTTCTGTAATATATACATTTTTAAACATTCAATATTCTAGATTCATTGTGCATGCAGTGAATTATTCAAGACCTTTTTTTGTTATAATTTTGATTTTTATGGCATACAGCTCATGAAAACCAAAACATCAACATCTCAAAATATTAGAATATTACACACAACCACTCAAAAGAAGGATTTATAATATTGAAATGTCAATCTTCTGAAAGGTTATGTTAAAGCTATACTGTGTAAGATGCCCAACTAGTGGTCATTAGCCCTATAGCAAACCGCGGTCGCGTCCGCGTCTTTCGGCCGTTTTTCGTACCTTCAGACCCCCGCGTCTGCCTCCACCTCGCTGAGATCTATCTTTTGAGGGGTCCCTTGTTCCTGTGCGTTCAGTAATTCCAGAGATACGGACTCCTTCACCCTGCCTGGTAGGCGAAATTACCTAGAGAAGGGATGGTACAAACGGGCGACAACAAATATGGCTGCCATAGCGACCCCACTTCAAGATGCGCTGTGATTGGCCGGCAGTTGTATAACCCTCGCTGTGATTGGCCGGTAGTGTGATGACGCAATTTTGGCGCGAGATCCGGTCCCCGGCAAGGATCGCAGTTTACATATATAGAGAAGGCTTTACAGGCTGAAATTCACGGAGTGGGTGTTCTAAAACTTTAGCGATTTAACAGTTAGGACAATTTTAAGATTTGTTTTATAAAAAAAGTTACATGGTACAACTTTAATGTATGCACTCAGTACTTGGTCTGGAATACTTTTGAACAAATGTCTTCATCGATGGCGCGTGGCATGATAGTGGTCAGCCTGTGGTACTGCTGAGGTGTTATGGAAGCCCAGGTTTATATTATAAATATATTTATATTATAGTTATAATAACATGAAGGTGGTCAGCCTGTGGTACTGCTGAGGTGTTATGGAAGCCCAGGTTTATATTATAAATATATTTATATTATAGTTATAATGGCATGAAGGTGGTCAGCCTGAGGTACTGCTGAGGTGTTATGGAAGCCCAGGTTTATATTATAAATATATTATAGTTATAATGGCATGAAGGTGGTCAGCCTGTGGTACTGCTGAGGTGTTATGGAAGCCCAGGTTTATATTATAAATATATTTATATTATAGTTATAATGGCATGAAGGTGGTCAGCCTGTGGTACTGCTGAGGTGTTCTGGAAGCCCAGGTTTGCTTTGAACGATGCCTTAAGTTCATCTGTGTGGTTGAGTCTGGTGTCTCTCATCTTCCTCTTGACAACACAACACAGATTCTCTGTGGGGTTCAGGTCAGGACAGTTTGCTGGTCATTTAAGCCCAGTAATACCATGGTCAGTACACCAGTTACTAGTACTTTTGGCTCTGTGGGCTTCAGGCTAAAGGAAATCATCATCTCGATAAAGCTTCTCTACCTATGGAAGCATCAAGTGCTCTAAAATCTCCGGGTAAATGACTGTGTTCAAACTCTGAACTTGATCAAGTCTTAAGTTAAGTACTACTAGACTTGTAGACCATCTTGACAGAACAGGTTTGCTTGTTGATGAGCAAAATGGCTTTAGAAAGGGAAGAGCATGTATTGAAAATATATATTTGTAGTCTCCACTATTATTCAGGCTAGAATTAAGCAGAATAAATCTACCTTTGCTTGTTTTATCAACTTCAAGAAAGCTTTTGATTGGATTAATAGAGACTTGCTACAGTATAGGTTATTACATTCAGGTGTCAATGGAAACGTTTTAATGCCATCAAGTCTCTCTATCAAGCACCTTCTGCATGTGTTCAGATGAATGAGTATAGAACTGGATGGTTCCCTCAACAATTTGGAGTGAAGCAAGGAGACATTTTATCGCCCACATTGTTTTCGATTTATGTGAATGATTTAGCCCTTCAAATTAAAGCTTCTGGTTTAGGAATTACAGTTGACAATCAAAATGTAGGTATATTACTATATGCAGATGATATAGTCTTATTGGCTGAACATGAGATTGATCTGCAGTCAATGCTGAACATTATAGCAGATTGGTGCTTTAAATGGAGACTAGAGGCAAATCAGGAAAAAACCCTAATAGTACACTTCAGACCAAAATCAATAAAGAGAAGTTCAGTTGTGTTTAATTTGGGTCAATAATGTTATCTTATACTGACCAGTATAAGTATCTTGGCAGGGCCGGACTGGGCCTGTCTGGTCCATAGGGACCCATACACCCTTCCAGGCCACCCTACCCAAACACTAGGCAACATGAAAACACATGAACGCGCCTGCCACCCGCACTCACACACATGTGACAGCCTTACAGAGCTTCAGATTCAGATTCAGATTCCTTTATTTACCATTGTGTATCACACATAGGAATTTGCTTTGGTAACATACCAGTGTGCATTCAATATTTTTTTCACAGATAACATGAAAAACAACAAACACAAAACAACACCGTGCAGAAATAAATAATAAATAATATAAATAAAGTGCAGTAGTGTTCAATAGTGCAACATATTGCTGATGTCCCTAAGGGGCAAGGGAAAAAGGGAAACCAGCGTCATCCAGCAGCCTGGCAGCTGAGGGGAAAAAACTGTTTTTGTGGCGCTCTGTCTTGGCCCCTAGGTGCCGCATCCTTCTCCCAGAGGGGAGCAGGGTGAGGAGGCCGTGACCAGGGTGGGAGGGGTCGGCCATGATCTTTCTTGCCCTCCTCAGCGCCCTGGAGTCGTGCAGGGACTTGAGGGAGGGCAGGGGACGGCCAATCACCCTCTCTGCAGAGCGTATCACCCGCTGCAGCTTGACCAGGTCTTTTGCGCATGCAGCGGGGAACCAAGTGATGATAGAGTGAGTGAGGATGGACTCTATGATGGCCGTGTAGAACTGCGTCATCATGGCCCTCGACAGTCTGTATTTACGCAGCTGCCGAAGAAAGTACATCCTTTGCTGGGCCTTTCTCAGGAGGGCAGTGATATTGAGTTCCCACTTCAGGTCCCTGGAGATGATCATCCCCAGGAACTTGCAGGACTCAACATAGTCCACCTGAGTGCCACCCAGCATGATGGGAAGGGGCGGGGCTGGGTCCTTCCGGAAGTCCACCACCATCTCCACTGTCTTAAGGGCATTTAGCTCCAGGTTGTTAATTTCACACCAGCTTCGCAGCCGCTCGATCTCCCCCCTGTAGGCCGACTCGTCCCCCTTGGAGATGAGGCCCACCAAGGTGGTGTCGTCAGCAAACTTGAGGAGCTTGACCGACGGGTGGAGGGAAACACAGCTGTTGGTGTACAGGGAAAACAGTAGTGGGGACAGGACACAGCCCTGCGGGGAACCGGTGCTGGTGGACCTGGAGCTGGAAATGTTCTTCCCCAGCTTCACCCGCTGCGACCTGTTGGTTAAAAAGTCCGTAATCCACTTGCGAGTGGAGGCAGGCACTTGCAGCAGGGACAGCTGGTGCTCCAGGATGGATGGTAGGATGGTGTTGAAGGCCGAACTGAAGTCGACGAACAGGATCCTGGCATAGCTGCCGGTAGTGTCCAGATGTTTTAGAGTGTGGTACAGAGCCATGTTCACGGCGTCCTCCGTGGATCTATTCGCTCTGTACGCGAACTGCAGCGGGTCCAGCACAGGATCAGTAATGCCCTTCAGATGGGCCAGGACAAGGCGCTCCAGGACCTTCATGACCACAGAGGTCAGGGCGACGGGTCTATAGTCATTTAGGCCTGTGACCTTGGCCTTCTTGGGGACGGGAATGATGGTCGAGGCCTTGAAGCATGCTGGTACCTGACCGAGCTCCAGCGAGGTGTTAAAGATGTTGGTGAACACCGGGGCGAGCTGGTCAGCACAGTGCTTCAGGACGGAGGGGGAGACAGAATCCGGGCCGGACGCCTTCCGGGGGTTCTGGCTCCTGAACAGCAGCTTAACCTCTCTCTCTGTGACAGTGAGAGGTGGTGGGGTTGGGGGGGAGAAGAGTGGTTGTGTCCGGGGGGGGTGGAGGGGGAGGGCAGGGGGGAAACTCTCCCTCTCAAAGCGGCAGTAAAACTCATTGAGCTCGTTGGCGAGAGGGAGGTTGTCAGACGCCTGTGGGGACCTGGACCTATAGTTGGTGATGGTTTTAAGTCCTTTCCAGACAGAGGAGGAGTTCCCCTCAGAGAGCTGCTGCCGCAGTTTCTCCGAGAAGCGGTGTTTCGCCTCCCTCACCGCTTTAGCAAACTCGTACTTGGCTCGCCTGAACAAGGCCACGTCGCCGCTACGCCTGGCCACCTCCTTCTCCGACCGCAGCCTCCTGAGATGGGCTGAAAACCAGGGCTTGTCGTTGTTGTAGATCTTCCTGTAGCGGAGGGGGACACACACCTCCTCGCCGAGGCTGATGAATGATGTCACAGTGTCCGTGTATTCATCCAGGTTGTTTCCAGCCTCAGGCCCCGCCCACTCAACAAAGTCCTGGTCACAGCCCGCACTCTCCAGCCAGGCACAGAGTCGCTCACTTGCCTCACTGGACCACACTCTGAAACTCCGCACTACAGGTTTTGATATTTTTAATCTCTGCCTGTAGCGAGGGATCAGATGGATGAGATGGTGATCACCCCTGCCCAGAGCAGCACGTTGGACAGAATGGTATGCCTGCGGGATGGTACAGTAGCAGTGATCAAGAATGTTCTCACCCCTAGTAGCACATGTGACTTGCTGTCTGTATTTAGGGAGAGCCCGACTCAGATGAGCCTGGTTGAAGTCCCCAAGCACCACAGCAAAACTGTCCGGGTATTTACGTTCCGCCCCCGTCAGCTGTTCTGCTAGTGTATCCACTGCTGCGGTGACGTCAGCATCCGGAGGAATGTAAACACACACGAGGAGGAACGCGTTAAACTCACGGGGAGAATAGAATGGGCGACAGAGGATGAAAAGCATTTCAATTGCAGGAGAACAGTGTTGTTGCAACACTGTCACATCAGAGCACCAGCGGTTGTTCACAAAGAACATTAATCCTCCTCCACTTGACTTCCCAGCCGCAGCGAAGTCTCTGTCACAGCGAAACGCGGAGAAGCCATCTAACTGTACAGCCCCGTCTGGGACCGTCGCCGTCAGTTTTGTCTCCACGAACGCGAAAACAGCCGTGGATTTGAAGTCATTCTCCCGTGAAACAAGCATCCGGAGTTCATCCATTTTATTGGGTAAAGAGTTCACGTTGCAGAGGAATATACCTGGCAGCGGTGGACGCGAACTTCTCCGCCGTAGGCGAACCAGACAACCTCCTCGCTTCCCCCGTTGTCTTCTGGTCCAACGTACAGCGCTGGCAAAGAACGCTGTCCCCCTCAGCAGAATATCCAGTACATCCGTGGAACGGGTGAGTAATGATGGTAAAATGTCCAGTGGGGTAGAACACCCAATGTTCAGCAGCTCTTCTCTTGTGTAAGAAGGCTCACACGACACGTACAACACGAATAACAGACAGAATGCAACACACGTAGTCACCATAGCAGCCCTGGCCGGCGCCATCTTGGAAATCAGTTCTGTTTGGCTGAGATGTTTCTTGTAAAACAAAACACATAAAAAACTAATATACTAATATATACCACCCACTGTAGGCCTACAGAAGTAGTCACTACAACACTCGCTTCTGTGCAGACAGTGCAGTATGTCACAGGAGCAATCATATGAAGACAACAGTTACAGCATTTTTCCTTTCCACATGGGCTAAGTAATCACTGAAAATCATTATTCCATATATACCAACAGTCACACTAGAAAGTGTTCTATATCCAGTCCATATTATTTATATGGTATGCAATTAAATAAAAATATAGTATTATTTTGTCAGCAAAGCATTTAGATGTCAGCTTACTATATCAATATTATATGCAAACGCCAATGTTCAATGTAAAACTGTACAATCTAGTACTGTACTGTATTATCACTGAGTAGAGCTCTGCATGCACCTCTCCCCCGGAATAATCTTATATTCAGTTAGAATCATCACTATCTGCTAGTAGTTCCATTCTGCTAGTAGTGCTATGGAACTAACAAGCACTGGCCTCCACCCTACAAACAACATACCACATAGCTAGCTTACAGATTGTCTGTTTCAACAGCACAGCAGCTTCACATTTTTCTCTATCCCACAAAAACATCAATCAATCAGGTAGCCACATGTATCACAGTCAAGCTCAAACTATATATAAAATGACAACAATAGTGTAGAATATGCCTGAAGATGGTGTATGAAACTCCAACTCAGTACAATGTTTCCCATTTCTTAACTTCTGTCCATACATTAGCATAATCACTTAGTAGTGTGGTCTCAGGGATAGATAGCACCTTAACTCTGCAGCCGCACAGAGGCGCTCCAACACAGAATTGCACCAGTTATTTTAGAGTTGTGCATACTAGTATCCACCAAATGTTTCCTCCAAACCCTCAAGTGTAACTTGAGAGTCATTACAGACAGCAATTTGTGTTCATGCTATTAAAATGGTCTAACTTTGTTAGGGTACAAAATGGAACAAATTGTGTTCTTAATAATCCTAACAATGGCAATGAATTTATCTGGCCTAATGCTCCCCTAGGGATCCACATGCATGTTGAGAAACTTGAGAAGAACCAGTGTTTATATTGAAACAACTTACTTGTTGCTGCATCATTCTTACTAGAAGACTGCATGCTGAAGCTTTGAACATTTCAGTCAGTATAACATTTCCCCCCATCCTTCTCTCCCTTCAGCTCCATGTTTTCTCTTTTTCTTTGTGGGGCTATGGGGCTGGGTTGGGGTCCATAATTTAACTATTTATTTCTTTATTTTGTCGCCTTCTTCTCTCTGCTGTCTGGCCACTATCCTCAGTCAGACGTGTGTTTGTGTGCTGCCTTCCTTAGCCGGTCGGTCTGTCTGTGAGCACGCTTGTGGTAGGGCCTGGCCAGAAAGCCAAACTAGCCAATCACGCATTGATTCTTCTAAAAAAAAAGTTGATTGCTGTCCTTTTTGACCAATCCCTTAGCCTGACACTCAGCCTAAATTGACATTTCGTTTCACTTCATTATTTAGTCTGAACTCAGTTCCGCCCACAGCCTTTGCAGGGATGGGCGTTGCCAAAATGAGGCACTGTTCAGCGATTGGTTCACCGACCAACACATGACATAGTGTTGTTATGTGTGCCTGGCTGGCTAGTGGCTAGCCTGTTGCTTGCTAGTGCTACTTGCTAACCAAAGAAACAGTCAGAATAGGAGCACTACGAACTAGTAATCAAACACAACATAACATGCCTGCTACTGGTGTTTCATAGCGAGATCGATATGATCGTATTTTACCGCGACACGATGTGCGGTACGTTACGGCGGCGGCGGCGCTGGTGTACTAGGAAACACACATGAGTTCTGGGAAACCCCCACCCACGCTGATCACAAGACGCTGATTCACGACGCTGATTCGCCCGTTTGGATTTTCAACCGAGGCAGGCCTCCTCATTGAGAGCGATTCTAGACCTGAATCGCAGAAACAAAAAAATTAAAGGGGTGTGGCTAGCGATTCAGAGTCTGGAACTAGGCTACCAATCCCTTGCTTGGGGAGAAAACACATGTTGCTTTTCTGTTTAGAGAGGGGAGGGGGCGAGTAGCTGTCAGCACAGGCCAGCTGTGGTGTCAAGTTACACAGGCAGGGCTGCACTATGAAGCCCTGCTGCTGCTGGCTATGTGGCCTGCGCAAAGGGGATCTTTTAATTTTTTTCAGGAGGCACCACGCCAGTTTAAAGCACAATCAAGCGCTGCGCTGCACTGGCCGGTGTCTGACTGTGCCTCTGGTGTTTGGGGTTTTCGGTAACAACGTGCATCATAGAGCTTTTAGATCCCTTTTGGGAGTTCATAAATCCAAGCATCAGACACAAATGTCAAATGATTCGGCTATGGAATAGACTAGTGAAGATGTCTGATCAGAGACTTACAAAAAATATTTTTAACTGGGATCTTAGATCTGGTCAATCCTGGACAAACTAATTGAGATCTTTGTTCTATTCTAATGGTTTGTTTTTTTATTTACCAAAACAAATTACTATGTGATGTTCATGAAATTAGAACACACTTTTTGACAGGGGTCAAGGTATAAAGAAAAGTGGTGTAGTGAGATTTGGTTAAAACCCAAATTGCAAACTTATTGTCTCATAAAGGACACGTACACTGTAGAACCTACACTGTTCTGTGAACTTGGGGAAATTGAAAATGAGGTTAACTTTTTTGCTTTGTCCTAAATATGGCAATATAAGAGAGGTATTTGTATGATTTCCTTGACCTAGACGATTATGAAAAACGTGAGTTTTGTTTTGCCAGAGGAGCGTTTATTGTGTCAGATTTTATTTGTCAAGCTTGGGAGAGAAGACAAAATGCTCTGTATAATTCTGTGTAACTGAATGTATGACTATATTGTAAAACATGCTGTAAACTTGAAATGGTGTCTTATAAACCCATGAGGGTTGGGCAGGACACAAAAATAAACTAATCAATCAATCAATCAATCAATCAATCAATCAATCAATTAATCAATCAAAATAAAACAGTGTGCAGCAAAATCAGCATTGAATTGTATTGGTGGTTTTGCTGAAGTTTGACATTTCAATATTATAAATCCTTCTTTTGAGTGGTCGTGTGTAATATTCTAATATTTTGAGATGTGGATTTTTTGATTTTCATGAGCTGTATGCCATAAAATTCAAAATCATAATAAAAAAAGGTTCTTGGCCAGACCAGCCCCCACAACCAGCGCGAGCGCAGATACTCTACCGACTCGTCGGGTCGAGGGCGGCACATATTAAATATACAAGCTTTTAATACCACAACTTTTACCGACAACATAAATGATAACTATGCAACTACACAATCCATAAATTGTATAAGTTAGTGTACAATTCTCACCACCAACAAGCGGAGTATGAACATGATTAGTGCCAAAATGTGTCAGAACTTTGGCTAGTTAGCTAATGAATGGAAAAGAAGCATATTGATCTGAGAATTGGACAAACAAGTAGTTGTATTTGATTGCTCAATATGCAGTAGGCTATAGGCTACTGCACCCGCTTCGACTGCTCTCTTCGCATTCAATCCGACTTTTTCACCATTTCTCAGACGTTTGAATGCAGAGAGTATGCACTGGGTATCCACGGAGGAGTATCCACGGTATCCTGTTCTCCGTGCACTTTGAAGTACGCATGCGCCGATATCTCTCGCCTTGAATATTATTCCCCTCAGGGGAATCGAACCCAAACCGTGGGATTGTTGCATCCGTGCTCTACTGACTGAGCTAATGAACGGATGATGTGACTCCTTTTTTGTGCATTTATCTTTGACGTGGATAGTGGGGTAGGCGTGGATAGTGAGGGACTGAATATTTACTATTCTGTCCATAACGGCACATAACTCGGTAACGCGGCTGAGTGGGATTGGGCGCCGTTCCCACCGCTCGTCGCGGCAACTCGGCTCGCTAGCGCTCGCCTCGGTGGCGACTCACGGGGGTCATCGGCGCCCAATACCGCGCCGCTCCGTCGGGGTCTGTGGCGTGGAGCGTTACACCGGGGAACAGAGAATATTTGGCATCTGGTTCGAGCCTGGGATTCACCTCAGGTTTTATTTTTGCGCTCCTCTGAGGTTGACCACTAGATGTCGTCATTTTACTACTAATATCTCTGCATTTGGATACTGGATATCCTAGTATCCTGGATACCTTCTGCATTGAAGAGTCTGAAAGCACGTGAATATTTCGCATTAAGTGCGTTGATATCATTCGAAACAGGTGCACCGTATGTTGTCCCCTAGCCTACCAGCCCACCGGGCAAATGCCCTGTATGCCAGAAAGCCAGTCCCCCTTTGCACTGTTCTTAAAATGTTTTAAATATTCTTCAATGTTTTACGTTTTTATTTTTCTCTGCTTTATTGTAATCATGTGTATTTTTTTTCTGTTAAGCACTTTGAACTGCATTTCATGTCATGAAAGGTGCTATACAAATAAAGTTTTATTAGTATTATTATTAATCTAATAGTAGATTTTATAGTAAATAATTGCACTGTGTAAAGACGGCTGATTTAACGTTCCACTCATCAACCGAAAGCTCACAGTCACACAGAACTCGGCGGACACGACACGTTTTGAGCGTGCAGATCGGCTATAAACTTGTCATCAACACCACGTACAGTACGTAAACATTGCAAGCATAGTAAGCTCGTCTTTTCTCTTTAAAGCAGGATCGACGGGTGACGAGGACTGTTTTGGAAAATCCAATTTTCGCTGTTTGTTTCCTGATGAAAGCTTGTGTCTGTCGGTAAGAACTCATCCCTCTCTCAACGTGTGGAAGACTGCATGGATGTTACACCGACATTAGTGTCGGCCGGGGGCTGACAAGTGTGTGAGGAGGAGTTGACACTGCACTGGAGTGGAGCGAGGCGCAAGGTAAGGCCCGCCTGTGTACATTTTTAAATTGTGCTAATTTGAGAATAAAATCAAAAAAAGTATTTTATATAATACAGAAAATACTAGATCTGAAAGTATTTTGAAAGAAATGTCATCTAATTTTCTCCATCCCAGCCAAATTATGACAAAATACTAAAAAGTATTTAAAATACATATTTCAAATAGATGTATTTCAAATACTGCCCATCTCTGCCCCCAGGCGACATGAGTGAGGCTGATCAGACCCCGACATGGTCTCTTGAGGACTGAGAGACAGTGGGAAGATGACTTGTGAGCATCAGCTAACAGTATAAATACTACAACTACAAGACAAAGTTACTCTGACAGTATGAAGATGACTGGTGAGCATCAGCTAACAGTATAAATACTACAACTACAAGACAAAGTTACTCTGATAGTATGAAGATGACTGGTGAGTATTAGCTAACATTATAAATACTACAACTACAAGACAATGTTACTCTGACAGTATGAAGATGACTGGTGAGCATCAGCTAACAGTATAAATACTACAACTACAAGACAAAGTTACTCTGACAGTATGAAGATGACTGGTGAGCATCAGCTAACAGTATAAATACTACAATTACAAGACAAAGTTACTCTGATAGTATGAAGATGACTGGTGAGTATTAGCTAACATTATAAATACTACAACTACAAGACAATGTTACTCTGACAGTATGAAGATGACTGGTGAGCATCAGCTAACAGTATAAATACTACAACTACAAGACAAAGTTACTCTGATAGTATGAAGATGACTGGTGAGTATTAGCTAACATTATAAATACTACAACTACAAGACAATGTTACTCTGACAGTATGAAGATGACTGGTGAGCATCAGCTAACAGTATAAATACTACAACTACAAGACAAAGTTACTCTGACAGTATGAAGATGACTGGTGAGCATCAGCTAACAGTATAAATACTACAACTACAAGACAACGTTACTCTGACAGTATGAAGATGACTGGTGAGCATCAGCTAACAGTATAAATACTACAACTACAAGACTACTGACCGTCCCTCAGACAACATATGTCACTAAAGGTGACAGAGCTTTCCAGGCTGTTGCTCCCAGTCTCTGGAATGCCCTTCCGCAGGACCTGAGTGCTGCAGGGTCTGTAGGTATTTTTAAGAACCAACTAAAAACCCTTCTGTTCAGGAATGCTTTTGCTGATTTTGGATTTTGATTTTGTCCTCTATGTAATATGTCTGTTGTCTTTGAGTTTTACTGTACAGTTACTTTCATTGTTGTATTTTTATTGTATGTCAAGCACTTTGTGAGTCTTTCTCTGTGAGAAGTGCTATATCAATAAAATGTACTTACTTACTTACTAAGACAAAGTTACTCTGACAGTATGAAGACAGTGGTGAGTATCAGCTAACAGCATAAATACTCCTGGTCAAATATTATTACAACTACAAGAGAATGTTACTCTGTAGAATTTGTACTTGAGTTGAAGTAATGGATTACTTGCTGGGGGGGGGGGGGGGCGAGTATTCAAAAGTACGTATATATTATAAAGGACATCTTGCTTAATATCAGTGCACTGTTACATCATTTCCAGAACTTTTCAACAAATATCAGTTACAGAGACAAGCTCACAATGCAATATGTTATATGCTTGTAGATCTATTATTTTAACATTATTTTAAATAGCTCTTAAGTGGTACTGCAATGAACTGTAAGAGTATTGGTCTTCCTTTCCTAGAAATGTAGTGGAGTCAAAAGTATAATATTTGTCTTGCAGTGAATGAAAGTCATAAGTATCCAAAACTAAATATATTCAAGTAAAGTACAGTACAGTACTCAAGTAAATGTACTTTATAGTGTCCACCTCTGGTCATTATCATCTTACTTGTCAGAAATCTTCTTCATTCTCTCAGAGTCACTGCTTCTCGCTGTCTCACTCTGGACTGTGTCGATCTTCTCCATTTGCTCCGTCTCCCATTTCTTAAATTCCTCCTCCTCCTCCTCCTCCTCCTCCTTCTCCTCCTCCTCCTCCTCCTCCTCTGACCCTTGGGGGAAAATGGTTCAATTATTATCATGCACCATGAACAGAATGGACACAGTATCTCAGCAGCTGTGAGCTGAGGTTAAGATGGCTAGGTCATGTATTGAGGATGCCCAATGAACGGTTACTCAAAGTTGCCTTGAGATAGACCCTGATTAGCCTCGCGTAGCCAGGCTTACTCATCTGCGAAGAGAAAAGCCTGGTGACAATAGAAGGCAGAAGACGTTCTGGGAGGTGGGGCTGAATTTTCCCGGAAGCTGTATTTTTTTCACAGTGCGGTGTTCCTGCAAACGTATTCCCTGCACGAAAAAATCTGGTCTACGTCTCCTGCTCCGTCGGTTGCGCTCGCAATAAACAATATACAAACAAAAACATTGATTCAAGCAATGTTACACCTATTAAGAGCTACAATCTATTTTAGTTTTTTTTCGCTGGGGAATGTAAACAGACCCGCATCGCATGACGTAACGTCTGTTAAACGCAGCACTTCCGCTAGAAATCGTGGAACACACCGGAAGGCATATTGTCTACAGGGTGGACCCTGATTGGGAAAAGAAAGAGAGGCAGACCAAAGAACACCTGGCGAAGGACGGTGATGACAGAGCTGAAGGAGATGGGTCTCTCATGGGACAAAGCGCAGGCCAAAGCACGACACAGAGCTCAGTGGCAGTGTATGATTGCGGCCTTATGTCCCACCCGGGACAAAGAGGATGAGTAAGTAAGTTTGAGCTGAGGTTGGGCCTAGACAATGAATTATTAGTCAATGTAATGTTTGGTAGCTGCTGTATGCACAGAGTCACAGACAATGTTACAAATGAAATCAGTATTCATGAAAAAATCCACTTGAACATGATGTGTGCGTCTTTGTAAACCTGTGCGTGCGTGTGTGCGCTAGTGATGCGCGGGCTAGTGATTTTTATGGACCGCGGGCCCCCGCAATTTTAATTATCTGACCCAGCCCAGCCCAACCCGCAACAACGCATCAATTTTCACAGCCCAGCTCAGCCCGCGGCCCGCCGTCATTAAATACATGTCAAATACGTCTTTGAATGTGGATTTTTAAGGCAGCTGTGCAAAAACAGAAAGGAGAAACGTTGAGCATTGATTTAGAGCACATAGCCTAACAGTGCAGTGCAAGAGAGCCATACAAAAATATCGTTCGAACATTTAAAAGCAATGAACCGTTAATTAGCTACATGACGGCATGACGAGTGACGACATGCATGCTTATTTTAATTGATAACACTCCTGTATTAGTATGACTATACACACGGAACACAACTACTGTATCACAGAGAGATGAGGATCGAGTCACAAGCCTATTAGTCACTGGCGCACCGCGCCGAGACACCAAAGCAACAGCTCTACGCCTCTCAACATAATTTGTTGAGAACATATTATTTCCTACAATCTATGCTCTCACCGCAGCACGACAGCATCCAACCTGCAAAAGGTAATTAACCAGCTCCTTACCTATATCTGCTGCGGAGGTGCAAAGTTTATCAAACTTTCAAAGGGTGTACGTTGTTTAAGTCAAAGGAGCATTGTTTTCCTATCATAATATGAACTTTAGTTTAGTCAAAAGCTTGTACAATCCAAACTGGTCCACACGTGAGTTGTTCTGGGTTGCGTCTTCTGTTTACATTAAGCTGAAGATAGGCTGTGTCAAGTAGCCAAAAACTAACAAAGCAGAAGCACTTCCTCCCAAGCGGTGGTCGGTGGATTTCAAAATAAGATAGTTAAACTCCCATAATATGATTAGGCAACGGTTTTATTTTCAAGTCTACTTACAGGAAGTAATGGACTTAATTAGAATTACATGACACGGACCAGTTTGGCTGACGAGCATAGAAGGACACTTGGTGCGCATTATAGACCGAACAAGACCGCCTCAACCCGCCCCGCCAATAAAGTGTACATTTCTTGGCCCAGCTCAACCCGGCCCGCGGGCTGACCGCGGGGGACCGCGGTCAGCCCGCGGGCCGCACCGCGCATCACTAGTGTGCGCGCGCACTCGCTTGTTCGTTCGTGCAGGTGTCACAATATAATAGACAGTGAGCCATGATTCTCCTTTGTTCCAGACTTCAACCAGAATTTGTGTTAATAGTTTGCAATGCGTTGTTTGGTAAATCTTTCAAAAAAAAGAAAAAAGAAAAAAAAAGAAAAACGAAATATCTGGAACGAATCATATTGTAGGTGCTCAAAACAAAATAGGAAGTTAGCAATGTTTAGAATTTTGTATAGAGACTTTAACCAGGGGTCAAATCACAAAATAACCTTTCCCTAAAGATAGAAGATTAAATAAGTCTTTTTCAGTTACTGACCGTTTTGTGTGGAAGCTTGTGCTTGCTTGGTTTTAAGACAGTGATCCTTGCAGAAGAGATACATGTGGGAGAGGATGAGATAAAGGTGGTTTAAGATGATGAACGGAGGAGCCAAAAAAGGACGGGACTTGTTCTCCATCACAAGCTTGTAGTGCTGGAATCTCCAGTAGAGGGTGCTCTTCTCCTGCACCTTGTTGAAGGTGTGGCTGCAGGGAGGGTTGAAGGGACATAAACAACAAACTATTAAATCAAACCACTACATAACTAAGATTAATATGACATAAGAAGTGATAGGAAGGTGATGACATGTAGTAAGATCAGAGATGAGAGCTGAGTTCAGGAAACCAAGTAGAGAGGCAGAGAGAGAGTGACAGACAGAAGGCTGCATAGTTCTTTACCCGAAAATGGCGATAAGCAGGTTGATGAGCAGGATGTTGGTGACCAGCAGGAAAACCACAAACAGAACGATCACCAGCCAGTTGTTGATCTCATTCCTGCATGGCTCAGCACCGCCCTCTACCAGTGCCATGTTGGTGGTGCAGGATTTGTTCCAGTCTTGTCCATAGACTGTTAAGAAATATGAAAGGAAAAATGGTTGTGACGTCACCCGTCTGGTTTACCAGAGACCCCGTTTTCAAGCCTCTAGGAAGAACATGGCTGTGATTGCAACCTCAACCAGAGTTTAGTTTAATTGTGGGCTTTCCTGAAAGGTGAGAACACTATGTTATCTTCATTGAGTTCCGACACAGACAGTACAAAAGCAGGGCCCTTAGCCAATGAGGTGCAATTGGTTGAAAAACATCTGGGAGTGGTGTTAGCTGGAGTGTTGGTAAAGCTTCACATGAAAAGGTTTGAGAACCTTTTTATGTACCCTTCCCATTTACCTAAATACTTAGGTAAATGTCAGAATGTGACATGGACAGGGATGATGTGTGACATTTTGTCAAACCAAAAAGCATAAACGTGTTCTCTGCTGTGAAAGTATTGTAATCGGTTCTTTGTTCTGTGCCTATTTCTGAACTGCGTAGCCCCACACACAAGAACACCACACATAGCCTACAACATCAGCAGCAGCAGTCAGCAACTCATCAACCTGGTTTTCAACCAGTGGTCCAGCGACCGCCAGTGGTCCTTGAGGGGGTTCCAGCTAAATGATGGAGAGTTGGCAACCTAATGGACCCTTGTGGATCTTTTAACTCTTGAGAGTGTACAATGAACCGTGATTTATGCACGAGAAATGCATAGGCTTTTTAAAAAAATCGAACCTCTGTTCGAAGTGGAGCTGTGTGTGTGTGTGTGTGTGTGTGTGTGTGTGTGTGTAGCACCTCTCTGGTCACCCAGGATCATGTGTACCGATTTTTGTGACATTTGAAGAAAATATGTAGGAAAAGGTGCAAAAAGTGTGTTTTGGAGAAAATTCAAGATGGCGGAAAATCTATCCTGGCGCAAATGGGCGTGGCCTATATGGGGAGATGCGTCTTGACCCAAGGAATCCAGGGAAAAAAGAATTTAAATTTTCCGATCTACGGTTCAAGAGTTACGGGGCAAAACGCAAAGTGGCCCGTTATAGCGCCACCATGAGGCCGAGTGATGTAATTATTTTTGGATTCTTTCTTAAAATCATTATGAATCTCCTCTCCGAGGTTTGAAACTGTAGCTCCTATGGTTTACGAGAGAAAAATACTTGAATGTGAGTTTTTGCAATTCCCATTATAAGTCAATGGGTAAAATTAATTCACTAATAAATTAATATCAATTAAACTATAGAACCTTTCTCTTAGCAAGTTACTAGCACACGATTCCTGAGTAAGCCGGTCGATTTGACATATGGCGCGAGTGTGTGGTGCAAAAACTGTGGGAGGAGTAGCGTGCCAAACTTTGAGGCTACAGACACGGACGGACGGACGGACGGACGGACGGAGACCCACACACACGGCCACGTATAGGGAGCTTGTGTTCCACACAGCTCCAAAAATCATGATACAACACATGCATGAATTCTGTTAAGGAAGACATTTATGCAATGTATGACTGCCATTCATTTATGTTGACCCAGACTAAATAATAATGAATGTTTACAGATATATTCAGAATGCTGGGGTCGCCGGGTCGGTAGCCAAATTGACCCTTATTGATCTTTAACTCTTGATTAAAATGAATGATTTTAACAGTAATGGGGAAACTACATTACACGTATAGAGGAGAGTCCTGCGCAAACATTAATCGCCTAGACAACACGTCTTTTTTTGTATTTAGGTACGTCCTGAATGCTACACACACACACACACACACACACACACACACACACACACACACACACACACACACACACACACGTACCATCTATTTCCTCTAGATTCATAGCTCCAAAGATGTAGAGGTACGGTCTGTAGAGCACTCGACGGAAGATACGTTCTGGGTTGGAATCGGATTCATACAGCAGAGCATGAGTGGCTACTCCATATGCCATAAGCCACACCCCCAGGAAGAAGAGGAAGGAGATGACATCTTTCATCTGAACAGTGAGAAACAAAGACATTCATTATAATATCAGTGACACATTTTGACAGCATTATAATATGTAATATTTATTAAATTAATATTTCTCTTACCATTTTGCCAACTATGATGATTTTTGGTCCCATCCCTTTGTGAATGGTGGAGATGTGAATGAGACGGATTGTGAAGACCATGTAGTCGATACACAGGACAGCTCGTCCATACTCGTAGGACGGCTTAAACATCCTGAAGCACACGTGCAGAATAAAACATTTCATCTTGTTTAATTCATTTTAATCAAACTCCTATTGTAGTGATATGCAGTAGAAACCATACCAGTAAGACTCCCTAATCGGGAGATAAGCGACCGTTGGTCGCTTATCTCCACAAATAGGCCAAAAGTTTGTTTTACCAATTATCAAGACATACGGGCAGTTGACAGTTTGCCATGGTTACTCATTGAAGTTGAATCTCCATATATGGAGATAACCTACGCATCACACTAAGTCTGACCTCACCAGCCCATATTTGGGCATGAGCAACTTATGTCTCCATATATGGAGATATGATGACATCACACAGTCCTCAGCCGATGATGTGGCGTGATGTCATACAATACACAAACGAGCCCTACAGTAAAGGGGCAATTCTTGCCAGGAAAGAAGCATTTCTTCGACTCAGACCTTATCGCCAGGGTTGGCTTATAGCAGCTGTCGGTAGGACCATATATGGATTCTGTTAGTGTGGATCTCCTAACAGGGCATCATCTGGGATACAATCCCTTTTATGCCCATATATGGAGATCCCTAACAGAATCCCTTTCATGCCCATATATGGAGATCCCTAACAGAATCCCTTTTATGCCCATATATGGAGATCCCTAACAGCATCCCTTTTATGCCCATATATGGAGATCACTAACAGCTAACAGAATCCCTTTTATGCCCATATATGGAGATCCCTAACAGAATCCCTTTTATGCCCATATATGGAGATCCCTAACATAATCCCTTTTATGCCCATATATGGAGATCCCTAACAGAATCCCTTTTATGCCCATATATGGAGATCCCTAACAGAATCCCTTTTATGCCCATATATGGAGATCTCTAACAGAATCCCTTGTATGCCCATATATGGAGATCCCTAACAGAATCCCTTTTATGCCCATATATGGAGATCCCTAACAGAATCCCTTTTATGCCCATATATTATGGAGAAATCCCTGCTCTGAGTATCTGACATCAGTGTGATGTCACCTGTTTATGCCCATATATGGAGATCCCTGCTCTGCGTATCTGGTTGCTATGGTAAACAGTTGGTTGCTAGGGTAAACAGTTGGTTGCTAGGGTAAAACCATGGTTGCTAAGGTGGTTGCTAACGTACACTAACAGACCAGCAACAACAGACTGTTGCCACAGCAACGTACACACAGGTTTGTGTACACATGTGGTGTGATGTCATACTGATGCGGAGATATGAGCAGGGCAAAGGTGTGACGTGTGTGACGTGACGGACGTGACGGACGTGACGGACGGCCGGTGGAGGTTTTCATAGTAAACTGCTCCCTAACGGTCGCAATAATACTCAGTGGCAGCCCGGACATATATACATGTTTCACCTGCTTGTATACTTGCTAGCTCTGTCCACAGAACTACCTCAGTTAAGTTCAGTCCAGTCTATAAACAGTTTTCTTCATTGCATCAATACTACTTCACCTATTTTGATGATTTGATGATTATTATCACGGTTCCTGTATTTCTCATAGCTCTCTATTTACTAAAGTAAAGAGAAATGTCTGTGTACCAACCTGCAGATGAGACCAAGAATGAACAGACTGATGGCAAAGAGGTCACACCAGTTCCATTTATCATTCCAGTACAGCTTTTTCATAGAGTATGCCTGAAAGTAATTAAACACATCAATCAAACTGAATCAAGTTGATAGATTACAGTTAATAGACAAACAATAGACAGCAAGAGGACAATATTTGTCACATGACTTACATTACAGCTGTGGCAACATTGCAGGCAGTGAGCCTCCTCAACAAAGGTTTTGTTATTTTATAGTGTTAACTCATTGAATGCCCTTTTCAAGATGGCCGCCAAGTACCAGGATGCCACGTTCATAAATTTCTAGTGCACGGATCAATTTTTAGTGCACGGATCGTGCACGCCCATGCACCATATATGCACCATATGTGTAGTACTTTTTAACAGCTTTCAAACAAAAAAATCCGCTTGGAAATCCGTTCAGGCATCAAAGTCAGACAAAACAAACACTGCCACCTTCCTAAATTTCTAGTGCACGGATACATTTTTAGTGCACGGATCGTTCACGCCCATGCCTAGATCATGCACCATATGTGTAGTACTTTTTAACAGCCTTCAAACAAAAAAATCCGCTTGGAAATCCGTTCAGGCATTCATGAGATAAAAGCCTTCAAAGTCAGACAAAACAGCCATTTTTTACATTTTGAAAGATGTGTTTGTTATGGGGCTAAACATGCAATTTCGCAATTGCGATCATGCCTAATACATTTGAGGCATTTTTAGAAATTGTTTTATAAAAACATTTTTTTATTTTTTTATTTTATTTTATTTATTTTTTTTCAAAATGGCTTCCAACTCGGGAAACTCGGGCTGTGGCAGCCTGGGACTACTGTAATAACTCGGGAAACTCGGGCCTTGGCAGTCAATGAGTTAAATGTCTTGATGAACACAGGATGCATGCTTGAAGCTCATCTTTCCAGCGAAATGATGACTTCAAAGGTAATTAAAAAAATCAACCAACAAACTACAGAGGATCGCCCCGATGGTCAATTTCAACACACTGAAGACCATAACTAGTGCAATCATTCAGCGGCAGCCCCTCTTTGACTACGGAATCCACGTATGGTATCGCGACGCCCCAAAAGCCCTTAAAACTACGCTTTAAACAGCCCAAAACAAACTAACCTTAAAACCACCCTGAAAAACCACTTACAGGCAGCAGCCGCTCGTAACAGGTAAAAAATAAGCCCCGCCCAGCCTTATCCTCCCCCTGACCCTTCTTTTGTAAATATCTATATTGTTTTTGCACTTTTTTTTCCTGACGATATCTACTGCATAGTACTGTGTTCTATCCGTCTGTCATTTAATGTTATTTGAGATACATGAAGGTTTCCTGTGTAAATAAGCCGAAAAGCTTACTAGGATCTCTTTTTAGTTGACCTTGGGTTAGGGTTAGGGTTTGGGTTTGGGTTTGGGTTTGGGTTAGGGTACTGTCAATCTGTGATGAAACATTATATATATATATATATATATATTTATATATACTGCTAATAAACTAATCAATTTGCTAATAGAATAATCAATCAATCAATCAATCAATCAAATGAAGCTCCTTCCACTCACCTGTCGGATCTCCTCACATAAGAAGGTGAACACCCAGAAGTACAGCACGCATTCACTGATGGACGGCCCACTAGGGGGCGCTGGCTTAAAGTCCACCAGCAGCACGTAGGCAAACAGGAAGAGGAAGAGGATGTACATCACTGCATTTCCCATGAACGTAGTGATGGAAGCGCTCCAGAACTGACACTTCTTCCAGATCTTCTTCCATGTTGAGTCGTCTTTATCACTGTGAGATGGAGCAACATGATTAACCTGCTAAAACTACTCTTTTAAACTAATGTTGAATTTCATGTATATTTTTGGTAATAACTATATACATAATGGCTCAACAAGTGTATTATTATTTTAAACATGGTGCTAACCTGTCTTTGAAGGTGATGAGGTTGGTGCAGAGCAGCAGGGGGCAGAAAAAGGTGAGAAGGAACTTCCACACTGGTGTGTCTTTCTTCATGTCACCCCACCAAACCTGAGACAGCACAGACTGAGAGGCAGAACAGTGTTTTGAGTCATTTCTCTGTGTTAATGTGACAAACAGATGTGTGTGTAGGCCTAATTGAATTACTGTACAGTATGTCTTTTTTCAAATATTTTGCCTTCCCTACGAAGATATATTTTTATTTTCCAGCATGGCTCTGCAACAGGCTAGCAGTCTATACATGCATGCGGAAGGCAAGACCCGCCTCAGTGGCCTTGTGGTTAGAGTGTCCGCATTGAGACTGGGAGGTCAGGATTTGATCCCCGGTCGGGTCATATCAAAGACTGATAGAGCGTGGCGTGGCTGCAGCTCACTGCTCCAAGAGATGGGTAAAATGTGGGGAACAAATCTTGCATACAGCAACATATTTGACAAATAGTAGGAATCTTGAATCAAAAGTTTCTGATTGGCTATCCCTGAAAGTGCACGCTACGTTAACCAATCATCAATCCTCATGCCTAAACCTAACCCCAGTCAGGAAAATCCTATTAGTCCTACTAAGGTTAGGGTTAGTGTTAGAGAGAGTGTTATTCAGTGGAGAGTAGCACCAATGCACCAATGTCACATCGGTACAGTCAGTCAGAGAAAGAGTAGTCTTGCTTTTGCCATCCTACTATGCTGCTGTGCTTTGTCCAGGGGTCCAGTTGTCCAGATTTAAAATGAAACAACACGGAACCAAAAGTTCCTATGATTGTCCACTAGTTGCGCTGTTCTGGTACCAGAAGCAGCATGTTCTCCATGTCAATCACTTCAATGCAGAGTTCATTTTGTTGACTAAGACTAAAAGACTATGATTTTAGTTGACTAAAACTAAACAATTCCAGATGACTAAAATAAGACTAAAACTAAATGGTGTGTTATTCAAATCAGAATTTGCTGTCAAAACTAACTTACTCATCTTACTCACAGCTTCACAGGAACTAAAATGTGTCCCAGCACAGCTGGCGGCTAGTCATTGTTTTTTTTTTTTCATGTTCATTCATTTGAAGATATGGCTTATAGAATGATGCCATGCTGAAATAGTACTTTTGAGATATTCAAGTTCTAAATAAATTTCTAACCTGCAATGACCTGACTCCGCCACATGGGGAGCAATCTTCAATTCAATCTTCAATTCAAAGAAGCTTTATGTGAGAACACAAACGTTTACACAGTGGTGGAAAAAGTACCTACATGTTATAATTAAGTAAAAGTATCAATTCTGCAATGTAGAATCACTCTGTTACAAGTAAAAGTCCAGAATAAAAAATGTACTTGAGTAAGTAGTACAAAAGTATTGGTATCCAAATGTACTTAAAGTACCAAAAGTACAAGATACACTACACAGTGTATCTTGTACTTGTATCTTGTACAGTGTAGTACAAGATACACTACACCACTATGATACCCAAGTACCTGTCAAAATACTTTATAAACATTAAGGATGTCCATAATTACAACACCAGAGGCAGCGCCACAGATCACTTTCAACCCAGAGTCAAAACCAACAAAGGGTCAAACTCCTTTTTCTGCTATACCACCAAAATGTGGAAAGCCTTACCGAAGGTCATAAAGGAGTGTGGATCACTAGCATCCTTTAAAATTGCCCTGAAGAATCACTTACAGGCAGCAGCCATTCGCAACTGGTAAAAAACTAACCTAGCCCAACCCTACCCTCCCCTGCCCCTTCTTTGTATATACTGTTTATTTAGACTTACTGTTTTCTTTTTTGTTTTTCTTTACATATCTACTGCATAGTACTGTGTTCTATTTGTCTGTCATTCAATGTTATATGAGATACTTCAATGGTTTCCAGTGGAAATAAGCTTAGTCTTTTCATGGATCTCCTTTTAGTAGACCTTGTACCAGTGAACTGTACCGTCATGAAACTGTACCTTTTCCTATGCAAACTTCTAATAAAGTCTTCAATCAATCAATCAAAAGTACAAAATGTTTGAAAATAGCAGATCTACAAGCTCACAACGCGTCGCACCGCAATGCGTTGTGAGCTTGTAGATCGGCTATTTTCAAATAGCCTTGGTATAACATAGGGCTAAAGTGGTTTATGTATGTTTTAAACTTCAGTTATTGCTTTGTAGATTTTGATTTTAATAGTCCAAAACATACATTAACCACTTCAGCTGTTTAGTATTAAAAAACACATGTTTATTTAATACCGGACTTCTACTTGTAACAGAGTATATCTAAATTGCAGTGGGCATATACTTTTACTTAGGTAAATAAGATAATTCCTATATAGCATTATTAGGCTAAATGTAAAGACGCTACGCTGCGCCAACCGTGAATTCAACACAATCTGCTGTTGAGCAGTTTAACCAATTTGCTACGTACGTCTACACAAACGGTCAGATTACAAAGATAAATTGCTTAGTGAAGGCTCACGGATGTCACCATAGGGTACTCTCCAGCAGAATGTCCCGTAATGATCGTATTATTTAACGAGGAGCATTTTAATCCGATCGGTCGTCGTTTCCTTAAAAAGGTATTAATGTATCTAAGTGCAGTACACCTCGCAACTGATGGGGTCGCATGGCTGAAAAACAACAGAAAATGGCGTCTGATCTGATTAAAATGCTGTTTATTAAACAATACGAAAGATACGGGTAATTCTGCTTGAGCGTACCATACTGTGACATCTGTGAGACTTCAGTAAGCACTTTATCTTTGAAATATGTAGACGTACGTAGCAAATAGGTTTAACTGCTCAACACCAGGTTGAAGTGAATTTATTACGTGCGCAACACCGTAACTCGTGCCCTATCTAAATTGGTCGGGCTAACAGTGCTAAATGTAACATAATCAGTGTTTGTGTAACTTCAGTCAGAAGGATTGATTGATTGATTGAAGACTTTATTAGAAGTTTGCATAGGAAAAGGTACAGTTTCATGACGGTACAGTTCACTGGTACAAGGTCTACTAAAAGGAGATCCATGAAAAGACTAAGCTTATTTCCACTGGAAACCATTTAAGTATCTCATATAACATTGAATGACAGACAAATAGAACACAGTACTATGCAGTAGATATGTAAAGAAAAACAAAAAAGAAAACAGTAAGTCTAAATAAACAGTATATACAAAGAAGGGGCAGGGGAGGGTAGGGTTGGGCTAGGTTAGTTTTTTACCAGTTGCGAACGGCTGCTGCCTGTAAGTGATTTTTCAGGGCAATTTTAAAGGATGCTAGTGATCCACACTCCTTTATGACCTTCGGTAAGGCTTTCCACATTTTGGTGGTATAGCAGAAAAAAGAGTTTGACCCTTTGTTGGTTTTGACTCTGGGTTGAAAGTGATCTGTGGCGCTGCCTCTGGTGTTGTAATTATGGACATCCTTAATGTTTATAAAGTATTTTGACAGGTACTTGGGTATCATAGTGGTGTAGTGTATCTTGTACACCAGGCCCATTGCAAGTTGCTGTACTCTGTCATCTACTCTGAGCCACCCCACTCTTAACTGGTGAGTAGCGGTAAGGTGAGTCTGATAGGGAAGGTGAAGTAGGACCCTAATTAGTTTATTTTGGGCTGTTTGGAGTTGGAGGATAATCTGACGGTTCTGACAGACTTAACCGCCTCGCGTTGTGAGCTTGTAGAAGAGCAAAAATAGAGTTGGGTCGCCGTTTTATTCCATGTGTAATTGTGTATACCATGCCTGCGTTAGCCTGCAGCTAGCGCTAGCTAACGTTAGCGTTAGCCGTTAGCCAGTCATCCAGAATAGTCTAATAAGTCAATTTTCCAACGGCAAGTGAACGATTGCATTCCGTGTCCTTCATGGATTTTTTTCCCCTGGCTGTCAATGTTTTTATTGTCCAAAAAGAAAACGCTCTGAACGTTAAAACTAGACAGTTTACGATCATGACACTGAGTCAATGCTATTGCTAAGCAGTGACAACAAAGGACTCCTCGCATCCGGCTCAGGCAGGAAACGGAACGTTAAATAAATAAATACATAAATAATAGATTAAATCATTATAACAACTTAACGTGGTTCATTTGGAACATACGTGGCACTACATTAACGGGATAAATACTGTGGTTTGCAACGCTAGGTAATGGAGTCCCGATTTTACCGCATTTGACTACAAAGGGCTGACAAACTGAGGCTTGATTAAAAATAAACAATGCATTGTAGCTACATGGCTGGGAGGACCAACAGAATTGTCCCGATCTCTCACATTAATTAAAAAAAGTCTTATTTACATGCAGAGTTAAGCTCTGGCGTTTAAGTGAACTGTAGCCTAGATATTATGAGATGCTGTTGTGGCATTATCTTTTTAGAGAGAGAAAAAAAAAACGTCATATTGGCTGTAGGGAATAATGACACTTCCCGAGATGACTGGCTCTCAGCCAAATTGGGACACAAATGATCATATCTTAGCTAAGCTCAAGACCGCTCTGTAAATGTACCATAACTCAATAACATAACTCAGACTGTGACCATCTAAACCAGACAGTCTGAGATGGACCAACCTCTAATCCATCATGGTTGAAGAAGTTGACAGATTCAGCATCCATGGCCATCTGGAAGCAGTTTTTTCCCCAGACTGGAGACACTCTGTTGAGCAGCTCGAGGGAGTTATTCTCACTGCTCTGGTAACATGTACCCATCGCATCTGATGTGAGAAATACCACACAATGAAAGTTGTTACATAAAATGTTGTATATACAGTATATGTTTGTGTGTATAGTGCAGTGTATACCAGACTTAAAATATGGGAAGGACACGCACGCACAAACGCACACACGCACACGCACACGCACGCGCACACACACACACACACACACACACACACACACACACACACACACACACACACACACACACTCCATCATAAGACAATATCACACAGTAAAGGTGAAATAAGTTGACTTGAGTCCTTTTTCTGGTTTACATTACCTACAGCCAGTGGTGTGTTCTACCATGTAATGCTATATACTGTACGTTGTATAACGATTCTCTCCATCCTCTCCATCTCAAGCACAGTGCCGGTACCAAGCTATTTTCCGCTCCAGGCGGAAAATAGGGTTATTGGTTATTGGCCCCTACACAACGGCATTAACCAGTCTCCCTTCTGTACAGTACCCTGTTGTGGTTCTTGAAAAACGGACGCTCCGTTATGTAGTTCTATTAGTAGTTCCACTAGCTCCCATTTTGTTTACACATTGAGAATACGGACCCATTAGAGCGACGGACATCGACATCCGGTTGCCGTGTTAATATGGTGCGCGCTCAAATGGGACAGAAGAAACCGTTTTCAGACTTTTGAATTCCGGATTTTAGTTCCGGATGATCGCGATCATTTGTTGTATGTATTTTTATTATATCTGTAATTTGTAGCAGGGGCTTCAGAGTGCCCTCAAGACCTGGCCCCCCAGGCAAGCACCTGTTTCTTCTCTCCCAAAGGACATCCCTGCTCAAGCAACCCAGGCTTTCAGAAACCATAGTTTTGACACCAGAGTGCTGAACTCAATAGAGGGGATAAAATGGCAAGGGCAAGGGTCTCCGATGACTTTTTTGTTACCACCGCGCTCTGACTTGACTGTTGGTCCTCTTAGAATAGATTATAAAACATGCATAGGAAATTGATCACACACAGTGGCCAGAGTTACTTTTCTTTTTTGCTTTATTGCATATTTAGGTTGAGAAACAGACGTTTCGGCTGTCCAGGCTTATTCAGTGAAGATCCATTTCCTATGCATGTTTGAAGATAGTTTCTCCAACATCACACTGCGGGAACGCACCCAAAAGCCCCCCGCGTCCCTCCTGGCAGCACAGCAACGGATGCGCTGGTACAGCCAGATCAAAAGACTTCTCCCTGATCAGCCTACTCACGCTATCCTCCACTTCCAACCAAAAGACTCTGGCTGGAAACGCCTCTGCGGTGCCCGCCGCACGTGAGGGATCGATGCCATCACCAGGAACCCACACCAAACGGGCCTGTCACTCGCTGAAGCCGAGCCCCTAGCACCTGATCCTTGGAACAGATGCACGCAGCACGCAAGACACAACAAAACGCAACATATAGCAAACCTCTTCACCAGGTAAATCGGCAGCTTTTACACTTACCAAATGAATAAACAAACAAATTCATCTCCCCAAAACAAGAGTAGACCTAGATGAGCTCATTTGAACATACAAATGAAATACCGTCCACGAAGCAGGCTGCGGAGGGGATCTGGAACGAACAATGTTGTTCCAGCAGGAATGTCCAGATTGCAGAGAATCGCACCGTCGTTTTAGGTTATGATAAATGGGGTGCAAGGTCTGATGTAGGATTAACGTCCACTACACGAGCTACGATCACACTTTTTCACAGACTAAACAAACGGCACAAACACTGTGAATACAGAGGATCTGACTCCCTCATTTCACTCACGGTGGTGTAATCACTAGGGCATTTAAAGACAACAGGATGACAGCGGAGTGATTGATGACAGGCGGCTCAGGGACTATTTTGGGCCGTCACAATGTGTGCACGCATATATTACACACACATGTCCTGCATGTGCAGGGAATAATTATGATATACCCTCCAAAAAAAAAAACTAGAATAAACCACTGCCTATAGCACTATCATACCCACAATGCAATGCTCAAACAGCCAGAGCAGAGTGGAGCTGACCTAACTTCTGATAAAAGGCTGAAATGGTTGTTTAGACATTAGGGTAGAAGTGTGTTCATTGTGATTACGGTAAGTGATCGGTCTAAACAAACTTTTCTATTGACATTTATCTATTTTAGCATGCCATTTGACCCAACTGAGCCCTGCCTGATAGTGATGTCTACTCTTTGTGCAGCGGGTGGGCTTTCTGGAAGCCATTGTTTTTCATGGGAATAAGATTTCATATCTGTGTATTTATTATATTCTTATCTATCAGTAACGGTAGGGAATAGGGATCTGGGAGAGCGGTTAGCAAATGAGATTGGGTGACATCAGATTCCTGGATTGTGAGGTAAACGCTGGATATCAGTTCAGGAACCACAATCTAAAAACTTCAGTTTGATGATTTATTTAAGGTCTCACCATTTGCCAGGTTCTCAAACTTCAGTGACAGCTTTTCCATAGAACGCTTGGTCTCCGTCTCATATGCCATCTTTGACATCTCTTTAAGCATCTTACAGGCACTCAGAGCATTCAGCACTGGCTCCTCTGTCTGGGAGATGGACAGAAAGACAGATGGAGACAGAGACAGAGGACTGGTTACAGACATGCTGAACATCAGACAGTACATGCATTTATTTTTTATTTTTTACAACTTTACATCTACAGATTTAATCGCTGGTCCACTGATGAATTTACAATGGGTTTATAAAGGAAGGGGATCCCCATGCAGCCCTCATGGATCATTCATCAGGTCTATTGAAGGTAGCCTATAATTTGGCCAAACCCCTGGAGATATTGTGACATCACATGAAGCATTCTCTGCCTTACTGGTAATAAGGGGATATTATGAAGTCACGTGAAGCATGACGATATTGTGATGTCAAGTGAAGCATATCCTCCATAGAAGTTAAATGACTCATCATGTAAGTCTATTGAAGGTAGGAAGATAGCCTTTAACATGGCCATGCCTCTGGAGAATATTGTGGGTGAAAACCACATTGATTTTAACCGCAGGAACACTAAATCTAACCCTGCGCTCGCCATCCCAGTACAACGAATTGGGGGACCCCTCTGGGATTATAATAATAATAGTAGTAAGATAAAATATATTCCTCAGCCTTCTCTGAACATCAGGTGTTTTACCATCTCCCAGAAGAAGACAGCCCAGTCACTGTGGTTCTGTAGGACAGCCCAGATAAACAGATCAAACCAGGGGGATTCACAGGGCTGGTTCCTGTATGAACATTCTCCATCCAGCAGCTCTTTGGCACGCTGAGGAGAGAAGAACACAACTATGAAGAGGAAATGGGACATTTGCATTACAGGGCAAATTAACGATTATTTTGAACAGATAAATCAGGCTTATGTTCCTAAAGAGTTTGATTTGAAATTGGAAACATATGCTGTGTATGAATATCTTACCCCATCAAAAAGCAAAATATAATGTATGATTTACTCCAATTTTTACTAAAACTACTGTAGGCTTCTAATGTGCTGTGTTACTGATTGCTATCGAGCCTGGCTCTTTAGTAAACTGCAACGTACGCGCCTTGTTCGTACATTACACTACCAACATCAACAGAATGCAGTAAACACATATCAAATCATTGTTGTTTATATTGTTAGTAATTTTATCTTATCGAGAATATGAATATTTACAGGGCTATTTGTTAAACTTTATATTACTGATCAGGCCTTATAAAGCTACAGTGATTGGTGGCATGTCATTGACTTGTTTTAAACTGAAGAAAGCAAGTTATTTAAAGGACAACTTTAGTTTTTTACAACAAGGGTTCATATTTTAGATTGTAATTAAAGAATATAAAAGATGAGTGTTAAAATTATTTCATTTACTTCTTTCTATTGTTTTAGAGATTCTTATTTCAGTTGTTGGGGGCATGTGTACAAGTGACTAAATATGTCATTTTACACAGAATAAGCCCATTCCCAAGATACAACGCAACCTTTCATGGTTGGATGTGATTTATGGGGGCTAGAAGCGTTACTGAAAATAGCAATAAAGAAACTGCTGGCTTATTGTGTCTAAAAAGCCATATTTAGCCAAATGTACGCATGCCCCCATGCGTACGCATGCCCCACATTTTAGCACGGTAAACGCGATAAAACAATAGAACGAAGCAAATGAAAACATTTTAACACTCACCTTTTCTTTTCTCTAATTACAATCTAAAATATGAACCCTTGTTGTAAAAAAACAAAGTTGTCCTTTAATTTGATAAAACAAACTGTGTAACAGATCATTATAATATTACAATAAACTACTGAACTGCTATTAACCCCTTAAACCCCTTAATACCCGAGTCCCCCAGAGGTCATAGGTACCAGGGGCGAAATTAGACGTTATTCTGCATGCGTTTTCAGATCAAAGGGCCCTGTACTGCTGTGAGGGGGGCCCATAGATTAGGAGATTAGAGACCCCTAATATATTGGAAATTACTAAATACATATAATAGCCTATTCATTAATATGTAGGGCGGCTATTTTTATTTATCAAAAACTACATAAATGTAAGAAAAAACCTTGACACAGTCGCCAGTAGGGCCCTTGGGTTTATAAACCACATCAACCCTATACAAATTATGCTACTGCTAGGCACCTAATTATTTTCCTGCACACTAAATATCTCCACCAAATAGCAATCTACCAGCTCACAACACACCACAACACTGCGCGTTGTGAGCTTGTAGATCTGCTATGTTCGCCAAGTGTTCAACCCCAGAACAGGGACACTAGGGTTCATGTTTAAAGAGTGGATGAAACAACATAACAGTATTATATGTTCAGAAGAATACCTCCAGACAATGAAACAACATAACAGTATTATATGTTCAGAAGAATACCTCCAGAGAATGAAACAACATAACAGTATTATATGTTCAGAAGAATACCTCCAGACAATGAAACAACATAACAGTATTATATGTTCAGAAGAATACCTCCAGAGAATGAAACAACATAACAGTATTATATGTTCAGAAGAATACCTCCAGAGAATGAAACAACATAACAGTATTATATGTTCAGAAGAATACCTCCAGACAATGAAACAACATAACAGTATTATATGTTCAGAAGAATACCTCCAGACAATGAAACAACATAACAGTATTATATGTTCAGAAGAATACCTCCAGAGCCTTCTTGACAGAGGTGAATTCTTTTAGACCCAGAACAGTGAAGTAGAACGGCTTCTCTTCACCCATGAACTTCTTCAAGACACCTGACACCTGGAGAGACAGAGAAGAGGCAGAAAGAGGACATGACACAATCCTGCCACAAAGGACACATTTCCTTTCCGATTTCTTCTTTCTTTCTTTCTTTCTTTCTTTCTTTCTTTCTTTCTTTCTTTCTTTCTTCGCCTCAGAACCACTGAACAATGATTACAATGATTATAATATATTTGTCTAACCCTAAACTCACCTCCAACAGGCTGATCTCTTTCAGAGGGTCAGAGGGATCAGGTGTCCATGAGGTTCCCAGTCTCTCCTTCAGGTTCTCCAGTAGCAGCTTGTAGATCAGTGTGTCTTTCTTCACTCCGCTGTAGAGTTTCTCCAGGCGGCCAACAGTCAGGATGTTAACGATCAGATCTACAAACTGGGGAAAAAGGTGGAAATAATATGTAGACAATAATGAGACCCTAATGTCAGAGAGAGAGAGAGAGAGAGAGAGAGAGAGAGAGAGAGAGAGAGAGAGAGAGAGAGAGAGAGAGAGAGAGAGAGAGAGAGAGAGAGAGAGAGAGAGACAGACATCTCCACAATAAATGGGCATAAAGGGGACAGATACAGAGATCTCCAAATATGGGCATAAGAGGGACACACACAGACAGACAGACAGACAGACAGACAGACAGACAGACAGACAGACAGACAGACAGACAGACAGACAGACAGACAGACAGAATGGGATTTCCATCTTGCATCATTCATGTTGTTGGATTAGTAGTGTAAATACTGTGTATGATAGGCTATGTGTGTGTGTGTGTGTGTGTGTGTGTGTGTGTGCGCGTGCGTGCGTGCGTGCGTGCGTGCGTGCGTGCGTGCGTGTTGAGTACAAGGTTCTTTGTAATGTTTGTTAAATGTGTTACAGAATCTGCCAGCGACAGTATGTGGGTGTCATGATTCTATTGGATAGTATGAGCCTTATAGGACCCCCCCCCCCTCCCTTCCTGTGGTCATCCAGACCCTTCTCATCATTCAGTATGTTGTGATGTTGTTTCTCACCGTCTCGTTGATTTCGATGTCACGTTTGAAGAGCTGACTTCTGGCAAAGTCCTCTCTGTTCCTCCATCTCCATGCTAGAATCAGCTCCCTACTGTAAGGGAAGGTTTTACCTGATGCACGGAGCTTACTGGCTGTAACACACACACACACACACACACACACACACACACACACACACACACACACACACACACACACACACACACACACACGTTAAATCAACGTGTAGCCTTACAGTAGCCTTACAAAACTTGCAGCTCCGTCTGTCTGTCTGTCTGTCTGTCACGCTTCATGCTCCATATATGGCCAAGACACTTGAAAATGACGTCTGACATCATAGATGTCTGATGTCATAGACCACACAAGACTGACACAATATATCCATATATGGGCATTCCCCATAGACCACATGAGACTGAAACAACATGTCCATATATGGGCATGATGCCCTGTTAGGGCAACCACACTAATACAATCACTTTTATGCCCGCATATTGAGATCCCTGATGTCATCAACATTCAGCCTCATGTGGTCTATGGAAAATATGGCCACATTTAGTCCAACTTCAACAACCAACCAGGTCTGTGCATGTTTGTAGTCAAAGTTGACCATGTGGTGACCCACATTGACAGACTGTTGGTTATAGACATTCACCAAAGAGGTACTGTGCCTTTAAGAGAGCGGGGGGTTAGAGTGGTAATGACTTCTGGTTCCGGGGTTATGTTTGGTTGTTGTGATCACGTGATGTTCTGCTGTTAGATTCATGCACTCAGTGATTGTACGTTGTACACTTTTATGTGGAGATAAGTAAACTACCTCGACTCGCATACGACTACGGTCTCGTCTCGCTGTTTCTTAACTCATCAATCCCATGCCAAAGCACCAGCGCTCGCCCAGCAGTCTGCTGTCACCCTGACAGATGCGTGCACGTGGCCATGTGTACAGGCGGCGGGTAATGAAGGCTAGGGCCAAATGCTATGCTGCGTATTTTATACATTATATATCATATATGTGCGCAACATTATATAGGCTGCTTTGTGTTTGTGTATGTGTGTGTGTGTCTGTGTCTCTGTGTGTGTGTGTGTGTGTGTGTGTGTGTGTGTGTGTGTGTGTGTGTGTGTGTGTGTGTGTGTGTGTGTGTGTGTGTGTTCTTGCTGTAGCCCCCTCCCCCCAGTGAGAATCAGGTGATAATTCAGCAAGGCTAGGTCAAAATGTGGATATAGTCTACCTACGACATGCGTCATGCACTGACGTGATGATGCGCGCAGCGCACAGCTCCTTGTGTGTTTGGCATGGAGCACGGGTTGCAGACTTCAGCAGTAAGCATGGAGTCGACGCATGGTTTTATTGGACGTGGCGGACGTGGCGTGCAGCCGAAGGGAGCTCATAGCCCGGCGCCATGCTCCCCACTACTATGGGCCATACGAGATGTCGCTCTCCGAAAGGTGGCAAAGGTTATCATGCATTTTTGAAAAGCTCTATATCTGTAGATTATAATTTAGTATGATAACCCTTTCTGAGACCCTTTCTAAATTAGTGTTATCAGCTGCTAGAGTTGGTGTCCTATGAACTTTACTATACAGGAAAAATGCAAAAAGAAACACTTTTCACAGTTTTGTGGGGTGCATACGAGTGGAGTGGGAGCGGCGTGGGGAGCGAGGACCGCCTGCCGCTCCAAGCTGCTCTGCTCGGGCCGCGTACCACATGTTTGAAGCATGCCCACATGGACACACACAGACAGCTGCTGCAGCAGAATGCACAGCATGAGCGCACAATCATTTCATTCAAATCTCTCCAGAATCCACACGAGTAGAAGTATTCATAAATACCTTGAGTCAGGTTGGTTCTATCACCAGACGATAAAAGGATACGATTCAAAACGCAAGTGACTGATTTGGGATGAACTAATCACACTCGCCGTTCCCCCGCTCATCTCTCGAACGGCATGTGGTGATTAATTACCCACAGGAAGGGATATTCCACTTTCAAAAAAACTTTTGGTCATTTTATTTATTACTTTTATGAACATCCTGAACAGTTTTTAATTTGCTTGATTCAATATTTAGATATTTGATGTAAATGTTATCAGGACCTCCTCCTCCAGGGCCACTCCACATACACACCCATTGTAACTTCAAACTCCATTTTAACCATGATAGATTCATTAAAAACACCCATTTTTCTGGTGACTCATATTACCCTCCTAATACGTGAGCAGGCCGTGTTTTGTCAATAACTTTTTTCATTTATTTTTAATAAAATATTATTGTATTTAATTTTTTCCATTTTCCCAAATAATTATTAAAAATAAAAGAAAAAAGTTATTGAAAAAACATGGCCTGCTCACGTATTAGGAGGGTAATATGAGTCACCAGAAAAAATAATGGGTGTTTTTAATGAATCTATCATGGTTAAAATGGAGTTTTAAGTTACAATGGGTGTGTATGTGGAGGCCTCCTACAGGAGGAGGGCCTGGTAACATTTACATCAAATATCTAAATACTGAATGAAGCAAATTAAAAACTGTTCAGGATGTTCATAAAAGCCTGATTAGACAATAAAATGACCAAAAGTTTTTTTGAAAGTGGAATATCCCTTTAATATTGTCTTATACTATCTTATTAAAATGGACGATGTCTACATAAATACATCTCAGAACAAACCATCCTGAAAAGAGTGCTGAGTGCTTCTAAAGTTCATCTTTGGGAGTAGGGCGGTCAAGTCAAACATCTGTCACGCATCGCGTGTCAAAAAGAGCAGATCTGCAAGCTCACCTTTGATCTTGTAGATCTGCTATTTCCAGCATTCAAGCTATACGGCACTGTCGCAAAAACACGTCAGTTTTATTTTCTTTAAAAAACAAACAGGGAAAAGTTATTTTTTAATCCAAGATAAGACTTTCCAATAAACCTTCGCAGATTACACCAACGTCATGGTCTTGGATGGCCCAGTTTCTTCACGATACGTTAGAAATATAAACATATGGAACGATGACTGCCTGGTTCACGAGAAGCGAGAGAACAAGAATAATAAGAAGACGAAACAAAAGAGCCAAGCCGACCATCATAATAACTAATATGACTGATTCATATATAGATCTCAGTTGGAAAACAACTATGGAACTTTGGCTGTGCTGTTATGGTGCTGTGCTGTTAGATATCTGTTATATTTTGTTATGTTATGGCTCATGGTTGCTGTTACAGCGTCCGTCCAAACTCTACCAGAAATATGAAATAAAATATGATTATATAATGGACAATAGTGGGAGATCTAAAGGAAAGCTGTTCGGCATGAGGAGACGCAGATGTGTATCAAAGTTCCATGGCTGTATGTAGGGCAGTCACGATTAATACATAATCGTCTATTCACGATTATTTTTCATATTCGCGAATATCTTTCATATTCGCGATTATCGTCAATTATCTAATTTAATTAAAAAAGTAGTGAGTTTTGACAATAAAACCATTCTTAAACAAAACTTCACGTCAACACTTGCATTCTTGAATGCGCCCTCCTCCTTGTTGAACGCATGTGCCACGGGGACCGTGAGTGAGTATTCCTACCGTAGGAGACAGGGTTACATAAATTAGAAGGCGCGGCTTGTGATTGGCTGGAGCGGAGGTCTGGAGCGCTCGGCTGTGGTCACTTGGACTGCGCGGGCGTTTAGTGTGGGCCTGCCCTGGCCTTACGGCCTGGGCATAAATAGAACGATTGCATTCACCACGGCTTCGTAACTCGCGCGGCCGGCCCGCTCTTCGCGGGCACTCGCGCCTGCGGCGCTCGGACGTGAAAAGCAGGACCAAGGTCCGCTGGCCTTCGCGCTGCTTGCAATGTCGTGGACAATAACTGTGACATCTAACCATAAAACGAGCGCTCCTTCAAACACCGTCTCCTACGTTTGGAATAATAGCGGACCGAGAACGCTCAATGCTCGTCCTCCTCACAGTCCTCAGTCAGTCAACAACAGGAGCAGCACGGCACCATACGGCACGCACTGCCGTCACAGCACAGACAGGCTGGCTGGCCAACTAAACATGCTTAAAAAGTGTGTTTCAACCGATCCGATCAATTACTTTTTCCAGACGGTCGGAACAGACACATGTACCATACACATCCCAGGTCTATATTCCTTTTGATACGATACAGAAAAAGGACTGGAGTTTAGCGTAGCACTGCCACTCTGCTCTGGAGGGGATGAATGATGATGATGATCACACGTGTCGTGATAAACATTATAGGCTACTGTCTGTCGCTATTTTCAGCTGTCGGCTATTTTTGCAGTTGTCTGCTATTTTCACAACGCATCGCGACGCGTTGTGAGCTTGTAGATCAGCTATTTTCACAACGCACCGCGACGCGTTGTGAGCTTGTAGATCGGCTATTTTCACAACTCACCGCAACGCGCTGTGAGGTTGTAGATCGGCTATTTTCACAACGCACTGCGACGCGTTGTGAGCTTGTAGATCGGCTATTAGGGCTAAAGTTAGCAAGTAAATGTACTTAATAGTTACTTTACAGTTTACACCACTGAACTGATGTTTAAAAAGCAATTAAATTGCTCTTCATTAAGGTACTGAGTATGAGCTCAAAGCCTATTATCATAGTGGCATAAAATGAAGGGAGGAAAAAAGACGATATATTCGTCAATCGGCGATTATTTGTATGACGATTAATCGTCTGGAGAAAGTCCTAATCGTGACAGCCCTAGCTGTATGTCAAACAGGACATGAGTGATACCTGTTCAAACTTGTGCATTCAATCACTACAGCGCCACCCTTTGGCCAATGGTTGTGAGTTTTGTGTATTCGCCATTTGTCATATACTGTAGCCTACTACCATATTGCCCTGTTTTGTAAAAAAAGAAATAAGAAAACGGTTGAAATAACACTAATATGCAAAACACAGCAGAAGATGGAAGTCTAGGAATACAATAGGGGCTTAGCCCTTGGGGCTTGGCCCGTAATTACTGTTCCATATTGTACCTGGCATCAGGGCTTTGATGATGGCTTTATAAAAGTCTTCTGGTCTCTCCTTCTCTTCATGGTAGAATGTTATCAGCATGTTCCTGCTGATGGTGTAATACTGAGGGTCGAGGTCAGAGAGAGAGAGAGAGAGAGAGAGAGAGAGAGAGAGAGAGAGAGAGAGAGAGAGAGAGAGAGAGAGAGAGAGAGAGAGACAGACAGACAGACAGACAGACAGACAGACAGACAGACAGAGGTTATTTCATGTAGCAGTAGTCTACAGGCATTCATCACTGTATCCCATTGTCCAGTCCAACGGACCCTTTGCTTTGTGAAAGCCCCTTCTCCTCCTTTTTTTCATATTTACTTTTGCAGATTCAACAAACAACAACAAAGTTTTTCCTATGGAAAAGATTCGCCATTTTTACCCCCTTCGCATTTTTGGTCTTCTGCAAAAACGTTTTCATTGCTTCTAATCCATAAGTAGCCAGTTAATCCTCAGACTCCTCGCTCTCCCACCCCCCAGCTTCACCACCGTCTGGAATTGAATTAAATCACCTTTCTGACTGTCACCTGTTTCCTCTGACACCTTTTTTGGTTGTGAACCACCTGCATCTTTTTTTACCTTCCTTTTATATCTGGTCACATTTACCCATCAGAAATTAGCCTACAACAACAAATATGTTGCTTACATACTGTACATGTACTGTAAGCCCCTCCCATACACTAAAATGTGTTCCCGGCCTGAATGGGTTAAACTATCCTCTTCTGCTCTCATGTCTACCTCTGTTACTAGCTGTCCTACTCCAGCCCCTCCCCCTTCCACTTGGCAGGCACTGGGGTTGCTGTCCTGTTGTTTATTTAAACCCTTCAAGTTCACCATCCTCCTCCCCTCCACCATCCTCCCCTTCAGTTTTATCCTCCTGTCCAACCCCCCCCCCCCCCCCCCCTTCATTCACCTGTCCTGTCTCCCCTGCAGTAGCAGGACGTCCCCCTCCCCCCTTTACCAACACCACTGGTCCCTGCCCCAGACCAGGTGGACTTCTGTTCTGGGCATGACCTGATCAGATGCCCCTCTTCCCCACAGCCAAAACATTTCATGTTCTCCGTGGTGGCAAACAGAGTGTATTCAAAGCCATCCACAGTTAACTAAAAATGTGTTTTCAACTCTCGGGTCCTGTCATTTAATATCATATACAGCAGTCTCCTGTGTGACACAACATGTCTTAGTTCAGGTGATTTGCAGCCCGATGCCAACCTTTTGACTGCAGACACAACAACCTTCCCAAACCTTGACAACTCTTTCACAATGAATTCATCACTTATTGTGTTGCCGGGGTGGCGAGAGGCGACACAGACACAAACATGTAATTTATAACCACACCGTTTGCAACCATAGCGTTTGCCTTCTCCACCTCGTCAACGAAGATAACAACACCACCGTTCATCCTGGCAGCGACTTTACACTCACAGCACCCAGCGCTTTGCAACAGCTTTGCTGCATTCTTCAACTGAACAAGGAAAGCACAGCGAGATCTAAAAGCAGTGTTTCCTTGTCAAAGTTGTAAAATCATTCAGGGGTGTCACACCAAATTCTGGGCCCTGGGTACAAGGATTCACTGCGGGCCCCTCTTGAATGTTCTTCATAGGGGGAGGGGATTTAACCAATTTATACTGGGAACGCATTATTATGCATTATTTTGTGTTTTAACTATTGATAGTCAGCAGATATGTGACCAGTGCTGGTGAAAACATCCAAATGTCGGCAATTTTCAAACAGTTGAAAAGTCAATTGTTTTTTTTGTTTTTTTTTTTATATCAGACAGTTCGAATGTTGAACAAGGGTTTCATGTCAAAAGATAGTTGTTTTAAGGTAAGGAAATGGCTATTTATTTATATGTTAGACTAGGCTGCTTTTGGAAGAATTGTATGTGGTTTTTGGGGGATGAGAGATTGCGCTCTGAACTCATTGCCTCGAAGTTCACGCTTTGAGCACCGCCCCATACAGCGTGGTGCATCTGGACTGGTTGTAGTGTGTACTGTGTAAACACACTCAGTGACTAACTTCATCTCGCTAATGTTATCGGTTTGCAGAAGACAATATTCTGGAAGGATTTATTTTTTTGATTTAAACATTGTGATCTGACAGTCGCTCTCTGGCGCACAAAGAAAGACGTGGCGATGGCTTCTGGTAATGGAACAGCCGGTGCTGGTCGAAGCTAACACTATACAGCGTATCTCAGAGCTCAGAGCTTGTCTTAAGCAGAGGCGTTCTAAAGTCTGGCTGTATATTTCACGCTAGTTTTGATAATGAGGCGTAAGCTTTATAGTTCAGTTGTTACTCAAGCTCACTGCAGCCCATGAACGCAAGCCCGCCTGCCGCCTTCCACCTTCTTACTACAAAACAGGCTGCATGTCCAATGTGCTCCGTGTTGCTAAATGCTCCCTTAAACATCACATGTGCAAGAAAGAAAGTGTTTAAATCCGTTGATCTAAACTGCAGAAGACAGTGCTTCTGCTTTAGCTGTGTGCTTTAGCTGTGTACAGCAGATTCGGGAGCTTCGTAGCTGACGTTAAAGAGTACACTGTAAACACTTTTTTTTTGGTAATACACTTTTTTTATTAAAAATAAAAACTACAAAAAAGAAGAAAATGACAGGATGAGCATAAGGAGGGGAGGGGGTAGAAAAGACCATAGAGCATCGCAGTGCGGTGTCGGAAGTAAACAACCCATTCATTTTCACCATAGCGTTTTTCATTATCAGCCACAAAGTCGTAGCAATTCAATGTACACTTACCACTAGGCTGGTGGTTGTAAAATGGTTCTATATGCTCCTGTAGAACCCCCGAGTATGTATGCAATCACTCTAGTTTTAGTAAAAACACGTTTTAATCAAGATCGCACGGAGAAGAACTGCATTTCCCATACTGCTAAACATGTACATCCGGTGAAATCGACGTCTGTGATTGGTCTAGCTTCTTCTTCTTTCATGTATCTTGCGGTTACCGCGGAAGTATCTACTGCCCCCTGTCTTCCCGGCGGATTATTGCACGTCAGCAGAACTTCGTGAGCGATCGTCTTTCTTTTACAAATATGATGCACTATGTTAAGGATGACGATAAGAGCGTCCACAGAGATGACAATCACTACATTTCAGGCCATATGCTGGCCTGGATAACTAAACTGAGCGTGATTTAAGGGCTTTATTTCAGGAAACAACAACAACATTCGCAATGCATTCTGGGAGTGTAGTTTCCGCAATTTTAAGTTTTAAGTCTTGTACCCTGCCCTTTTTTCAGCTTTCTAATTAATCTTTGCATTCAAAAAAATGTGAATATTGACATGATCCCTCTCCAGCCGAGGTGGCTTTGTCCAAGGCTTAAAAACGTTTAAATAAATACTTTATGAAATGTCTATGGAAGAAATGAATGCGGAAAACGCTTCCGACACCAGAGTGAGGACGGGGCGGGGCTTCAACTGCGATGCTCTATTGGCCACTATTTCTGACCAGCCCCCAACATGGCTGCAAGCACTACACTATAGCACAATAGATTACCACAGAAGATCTGCTGATTTGAAGTGGGCATAATGTAGGCTATGTTTTGCAATAATAATAATGTAAATCTAGTAACTAAAGTTTTAAAATAATTGTAGTGGAGTAAAAGTACAATATTTGTCTCTGAGATGTAGTGGTCAGTGGAGTAGTATATTTTAGTAGTACAAATTTTTAAGTACAAATACCTAAAATTGTACTTAAATGTACTTAGTTTTTTAGTTTATCTAATTTAGGTCGTTGACAGCTAACTTGTGGGGGTGGTTTAGCGTTGGGGGAGTGATTAGGGGTGTAGTTTAGTACCCATTGACCCTCCCATTGTCCCTCCCATCTCTAGTCAGCAGAGGTGTCAACATGTTTCCTGTTTTCAGAGGGCTTTTTAAGACCTTTCTGTTTTATGGTGCAACAAGTTTAAAATGTCCATAACTTCTTCAAATTTCAAAAAGTTCAAATTTCAATAAATGATACATCATATGAAAGCTTAGATTATGTACTTGATTATTCTGTACAAAAATGAAAAATGACCAATGCAGACATAAGGCACAAAGTACCAGACCTGGTCACATATACAAGCTCACAGCACGGCACCAAGTGCCGCACTGCGAGCTTGTAGGTCTTTAAAAAAAAAATCAGTGGTGCTCAAACCTTTTCATGTGAAGGACCCCCAAAATGATTTGGCCACGAACCCCCATCTCAAAACATTTAGTTCCAGGGACCCCCCAGAAGCAACATTTTAGTTCGCTTAAAGTTATACCGTGTAACTTTTTTTATAAAACAAATCTTAAAATGGTCCTAACTGTTAAATCGCTAAAGTTTTAGAACCCCCACTCCGTTATTTTCAGCTTCAAAAGCCTTCTCTTTATATGTTTTCTATGAGCCGTGAGGGGGGGAGAATTTCGCGGCAAAATGACGTCATCATACTACCGGCCAATCACAGCGAGGGTTATACACTGCCGGCCAATCACAGCGCATCTTGGAGTGGGGTCGCCATATTTGTAGTCTCCCGTGTGTCTCTATACTCGGGTGCACGGTGAAGCCATAGAGTATATATAAAGCATGGGTGAAGGAGTGTATCTCCGGAATGGCTGAACGCACAGGAACCAGGGACCCCTCAAAAGATAGATCTCGGCGAGGTGGAGGCAGACGCGGGGGTGTGAGAACCGAAAAAACGGCCGAAAGACGCGGACTTGACCGAGGTTTGCTATAGAGCTACTGACCACAAGTTGAGCAACTTACACAGTATAGCTTTAAAAAATACATATACTGTAGGCTATTCAAAGATTTGCACACATTTTCAAGACTTTTAAACAATAGCAGCCAGCGCGGCAATTGGTGCCATGCTGTGAGCTTGCATATCTGCTATTTTTCAATAGCTAAAGTATAAATAATTAAGGCCCCTCCACCTTGGGCCCCAGTAACCCAGTCCCACTTCCCCCTCCCCTCTTGTGACGCCCCTGAACTCATTCATGACACTGACAGCAGCGCGGCCGCCTCCGTACCGCACACAGCAGTCAACAAAAAGCCAACCCCACGCTCATTTGTGCTTTAACCATTGAAAAATATCGGTTAGGTTTAAACACTAACCAATGAATGAAACAAACACTTTAACAACGTAACCCAGCAAAGCATGAGAAAAGATAGAAAAATGTTAGATAGAGCAACGATAGAAACTCACTCCGAAAGGTAAAGCACAGCTAACATGCTTTTTATGTGTGATTCCAGCCAGAGAGACATCCGACATATCCTTTCCTTGTAGGGAGTGTCTTAAATCCAGGAGCCTACACAGTATATGACCTGTTGTATTGTGATGCCTCAGAACTCTTTTAAATAAACTAATAGTCCGGCTGCCAACTTGGATTTTATGGCATGGTATGACATTTGGTATATAGTTTTTTTTTTTTATTGACCTAAAATGTTGTCTATGTATATACATTCATGAAACCACCTGCTGACCGCCTGTCAGCATCGAGCAATTTTATTTATGGGGTAAAAGTTTGTCGCATTCACTTACTATACACTATACTATAAAGGAAAAAAACACCCCCCAAAAATCTGCTTCAAGTAGGATGTGAGGGGGCAAACTAGGGATTTTTTATTATTCTGAATCCATTGCAAGCATTTGTTTCGCATGAAAAACTTTCCTTGGGCTAAAAAAGCCCCCCACGAAATTGTGAAAAGTGATGACTCATCACTAAACCATATTTCTGTGCGGCTGTTTGTAAGCCAAGGAATATGGAATCATGCCAAACAAAATGCTTGCAATGGATTCAGAATCATTAAAAAACCCTAGTTTGACCCCTCAGGCCCTCACATGCTACTTAAAGCATACTTTTGGGGTATTTATTTCCTTTATAGTATAGTGTATAGTAAATGAATGGGCCCCACACTTTTACCCCCATAAAATAAATTGCTCAATGCTGACAGGCAGTCAGCAGGTGGATTCATGACTGTATGTATATAGACAATATTTTAGGCCAAACTATATACCACATTCCATACCCCACCTCAGCCACGATAAAACTGTGAAAAGTGATGACTCATCACTAAACCACAGTTTTGTCTGTCTGTTTTAGCCCCAGGGAATGTTTTTCATGCAAAACAAATGCTTTCAATGGATTCAGAATCATAAAAAAACCCTAGTTTGACCCCTCACAAAGCAGATGTTTTGGGGGTATTCTTTTTCCTTTATAGTGTAGTGTATAGTAAGTGATGGGCCCCGAAACTTTACCCCATATAAAAGAAATTGCTCAATCATGACAGGTGGTCAGCAGAGAGAGACACAGTATGACAGCCCTCCTTTCTGCTCTGATCTTACTCACTAATCTCCTTTTCTGGGACATGGTGATGACCCTACACTGTACATACTGTATAGTACACATTACTGCTTCTTATTTAAATTCCACACCTCATCTCCCACACCTCATACTTCCCCTACAGACTGCAGTGACATGTCTGACAGAAAAAGCTGCTCTTTCCTACAGCCTGACTCTATACCATAAATAATACATTCCATCTGAAAGTTAATCCACTTCAAATGTTATCCATAATTTGATTGATGTCTTATCTAAACCACTTCTCTATACTGTGTAAGTCTTTTCATACACCGTCAACTTTATACAGAAATGTTTATTTTGTCACAGACATTATTAAACCACTTATTACCAATCACTGCTCTTACCTGAGACCACAGGGCAGTAGAGTGGTCAGGGAAGTGTTTCAGGCACACTCCAATAGCATCATCAACACCAGAGGCAGTTGAGATGTCACTCAAGAATTCAGCCATGGCTCCTGAACCTGCCATCACCAACCAGGGTGTGTTGTTCTCCAGAGACGCACACACCCTCTGATGGAGGGAGAGAGAGAGAGAGAGAGAGAGAGAGAGAGAGAGAGAGAGAGAGAGAGAGAGAGAGAGAGAGAGAGAGAGAGATTTATAATACAAATTATTATTTTTTTATACATAGAATAGGACACCGAAACGCTGGAGCTGTTAGATAAATACCTGATAATAATAAACAAGTAAATACCTGTAGCTATGATAATAATAAACAAGTAAATACCTGTAACTATGATAATAATAAACAAGTAAATACCTGTAGCTATGATAATAATAAACAAGTAAATACCTGTAACTATGATAATAATAAACAAGTAAATACCTGTAGCTATGATAATAATAAACAAGTAAATACCTGTAGCTATGATAATAATAAACAAGTAAATACCTGTAGCTATGATAATAATAAACAAGTAAATACCTGTAGCTATGATAATAATAAACAAGTAAATACCTGTAACTATGATAATAATAAACAAGTAAATACCTGTAGCTATGATAATAATAAACAAGTAAATACCTGTAACTATGATAATAATAAACAAGTAAATACCTGTAGCTATGATAATAATAAACAAGTAAATACCTGTAACTATGATAATAATAAACAAGTAAATACCTGTAACTATGATAATAATAAACAAGTAAATACCTGTAACTATGATAATAATAAACAAGTAAATACCTGTAACTATGATAATAATAAACAAGTAACTATGATAATAATAAACAAGTAAATTACCTGTAACTATGATAATAATAAACAAGTAAATACCTGCAGCTATGATAATAATAAACAAGTAAATACCTGTAACTATGATAATAATAAAACAAGTATCAAATAATGTGTGACACCGCATCCACGGACACGACTCTGCGTACCCCCCCCTTCTCAGGGGGGGTCCCCGGGGGGTCCCAGGCTGCCCGCTGAGCGCCCCGGCACCGCCGCGCCGCCCGGGGGACCCCCAGGGCCCAAAAATAACACCAAAAAACCGGTATGTGGTAGCAGACCCCCAAGTTTGAAAACGTAAAACGCCTCAGCTCAACCGCCGTGTGGGCCTCCCGAACCCACACGGCCCCCCCGAACCGGTGGCTCGGGGGCCAAGTTACGGCCTTTTTTCCCGGCTGCAGTTGTGGCGCTCCACCACTGGGGGGCGCTCTCCGGGGGCCCCGAGCCGAGGGTCTTGTATCAAACGGTCGCTCCTAGCCCGAGTTATGCATATTTATGTGGGCTGCAGTGGGGGGGGGGGGGGGGGGGGGGGGGCACCAGGTGGCGCTGTCACTTTTGCCCCCGGTCCCAGCACCCAATGGAGGGGGTGTCCGCACGGTCAAAGTCCTGAAAAGCGGCATGGACCTTGGATGCGTCCATGTATCATGGGCCACGAAAAATGCTGGCGTGGACGCGGAGCCACGTCCGTCCACGAGGAGACACAAAGGATATCAACAACTTCACTGCATGCAGAGAGAGAGAGAGAGAGAGAGAGAAGAGAGAGAGTAGAGAGAGAGAGAAGACAGAGAGAGAGAGAGAGACAGAGAGAGAGAGAGAGAGAGAGGAGAGATGAGAGAGAGAGAGAAGAGAGAGAGACACAGAGAGAGAGGACAGAGAGAGAGAGAGAGAGAGAGAGAGAGAGAGAGAGAGAGAGAGAGAGAGAAGAGGAGAGAGAGAGAGAGAGAGAGAGAGTCACCAGCACAGGACACTCTAGAGAGAGATTAATCCTACAAAACAGATTCATGTTGATGGAAAGAGAGAGAGAATGTAAGGCTAAAGTTTAACAGCAGCTCCTAGCAGCTATAAAAATATATTGAAGGGTAAAATCCTTTACTGTGGAGCACTGGGGGTTTTCAGGCTCATAAAAAGTCAGTTATACTGTATAGAATCATTGTAATGTTAATGATATTGGATTAATAAATATTGTATTAAGAAGCAGTGATTGTACCTCCATCATGGATAACTCTCCTGATGCGAGCACACAGAGGACAGGAATTGGTAGTGCTGGTGTCTGTAAGAAAATACATGTGAATATTATTAAATCATTAAAAACTCAACTGGGAAATTATCTAATTTCTCATTGCTCTATTTACAGTTCATTTATAGCACAAGCACACATTTCTACATCTCTCAACGTGAATAGTTCTGGAATAATTCCAATTTTCTTCTCTCTAGTTTGGGAAGCGCAGTTTGGAAGATTTCTGTGTTTATGTGTGCATACCAAAATGTCAAAATGTGTGCGAGCGTGTGTGTGTGTGTGTGTGTGTGTGTGTGTGTGTGTGTGTGTGTGTAGTGTGTGTGTGTGTTGTGTGTGTGTGTGTGTGTGTGTGTGCGGTTCTATCCAATGAAACGCGTCGCTGGGCGTGGTCCTGGGAGAGAGGAACGGGGAGCGGGGGTCGATCTACGTGAAGCAAGGCGAGAAAGATGGGTTCACTCTATGAGCTTGTAGATCTGCTATAGTCAGTTACAATCCATTCATTCTCAAAAATGTCTGTGATTCTCAGTGTTGGGTATCGTTACTTTTTGAAGTAACTCGTTAAGTTACATTGCTATTGCCATTAACATCCGGCCGAAACTGGAAGCAAGATTGTCCGTCCGCTATTCCGGTCGTTAGCTTTCTGTGTAAACAACACCGCATACAAAAAGACAACCACTTTTAAAGATTTCTAAATATTTTTGAAGCTGATGAATAACCACACACGCACGATGTCCGTCCGTTGTCCGATCACGCACGATGGAAACTCTAGCGCCGACGTTAAAAAGGTAAGAGAAGACAGGCAGTGAAAGACAGAGATATTTTCGGGTTGCTCGGCTGGTACGATCAATGAGTTAAAAAGTAACTTATGTTACTCCGTTGCCAAATGAGAAAAGTTACTTGTTACGTTACTCCGTTGCCAAATGAGAAAAGTAACTTGTTACGTTACTACCGTTGCCAAATGAGAAAAGTAACTTGTTACGTTACTCCGTTGCCAAATGAGAAAAAGTTACTTGTTACGTTACTCTGTTGCCAAATGAGAAAAGTAACTTGTTACGTTACTCTGTTGCCAAATGAGAAAAGTAACTTGTTATGTTACTCTGTTGCCAAATGAGAAAAGTTACTTGTTACGTTACTGACAATTAAAACCCACCTGCGAGGAAGTTTGGTAAACATAAAATAGAGTGCAGCCTAGAGCTTAAAAGTCCGAGCCCGACGGGTTGGCGTGGCGCGGGCTGGGCCAGGCTCAATTTGTCACGTATATGTGGGGGCTTAGGGCTGGGTCGGGCTTTTATAATCCGGTAGGCAAGCGCAGCGCGGTATCATGATGTAAGCTGCGTGCTCAGAACTAACGCTGCGCTGCACCGCTGCTGCGCAACTTTACAGTTGAGTGTGTGTGACTGTATGTGTGCTGCTGCGCAAGTTTCAGACAGTTGAGCGTGTGAGTGTGCTCCCGCGTGACTGTGTGTGTGGCGGTGGCAGAGCAGAGCAGAGGAGATCATTGAAACCATTCACAGAGACTTTTTTATATCCTAATAATATTATTGACGTAGTGTGAATGTTGTAGCTATAACAGCATACGCCTGCTTCCTGATTTAGCGGCGGCCGTCAGCTGTGTTCTCCAGCGAGGCTCCGATGTTTATTTGTTCCATAATTAGGACGGTGCTTGCTACAATGTCTTTTATGAAGACAGTTGGAAAGTGGTAGAATGACTCTGTTCTTAACAAATCACCAATATTGTATTTGTATGTAGAAAAAAAAGGCTGCTGCCGTTTGCATCAACTAAGCTTGTTTAGAATGTGGGGTCTTCGGGCTGTGCGGCCGGTCTCCAATTGTCAATTATGTATCGGGCTTTGGGTTGGTCCGGGCTGAAATTCTGTAGGGCTGGGTTGGGCTGGGCTCACTTTTTTAGGCCTGATTTAAGCTCTAGTGCAGCCTACCGGAGTGCTGTGTCAAGCTGTGCGTG
>NC_137818.1:1471746-1514246 GCF_963921795.1 Nannobrachium achirus | reverse complement strand
CTTTTTTAGGCCTGATTTAAGCTCTAGTGCAGCCTACCGGAGTGCTGTGTCAGCTGTGCGTGGCTGCCTGCAGCTTCAACGTCAACGTGGATAATGTAATGACGCTGATCTATCCTTTCACCAGTAAATCCAAAAATAGTGTGAATCCCTCCACAGCCTTACTAAAGGGTTTCTCTCAAGCCCTGCCATGTCGTGCGCGATTAATTCATGTAAACAAGACGAGCACAAATAAGTTCTCCTAATGTCGCCACCCGGTGTTACACCAAATTTCATAACCTGTCGTAAACTGTAGAGCAACCACCACAGACTGCAACACATTTCTGGTCGGTCGCCCTTTTCCGTGTAAAAATGCGGGCCATGCATGCATGCATGCCTCCTCAGGCTCCTCTGACAGAGAGAGAAGAGCTCATTCATTCAGGAAACAGCGCAAATGTGTCAGATGGATTATTATTCCTTTGTGGCAACAGAAAGAACAGGGACTTATAGGTCTTAAATGTAAATTATTAACGCTGTTATTTTTTCTGAAAATGTAACTGGTAACGACGCAAAAGTAACTTGTAGCGCCGTTAGTTATAACGCTGCTACACCCAACACTGGTGATTCTCATTTAACTATAATCAGCAGTCGTGAGTTTCAATCCCTTGTGTAAGTTGTAATGTAATGTAATGTAAATCTAATTTAACTCTAATTGTGTAAGTTGTGTTTATCATTAAGATGTTAGTCTGTTAAAATACCATGATTTGAGCGCCTCAGTGGCTCCTGAGTTCATGTGTAACTCAGTAACACTTGAATTAATCATTTAGATTGTGGTTGTCATTACATTCTCTGTGATCAGTAGCATGTGGCTGATACTTACAGTATGTGTATCAAACATAGTTTTATTTATGAAAGCATTGGGATTGTGACCATATGATTATGGCCATGCATGCACTTGGACATTTCTCCTTTCAATATGACATCATTTTTTATTTTAAATCTCACCTCTTAACACAACTACTGCATCTTAATCTGAAGGTTTGCTTGGTGCCTCGGTGCCACGTCGTTTCCTCCATAGGCCGCCGCTATTATTTTGAAGGGCCGGAAGGGGGTTGTTTTTGTTTTTTTGGATTATCACTTGACGGCAACGATTACGTCATCTAGTCACATGACAGTGTGAGCCCAGAAGAGAACAAGGCTGCGCCCAGCTTTTGTGTACAGTATGGAGAGTGGAGACCATCCTTTGTATAAGAATGTCCCTTTTGGAGAAAATGAAGTCTCTTTATGGGCCGGCCTCTCAATGGATTTACTATGGAGGACGTTAACTTCGCGTGCACGCCCGACGTGCGTTGTAAACAAATCGCGGACATTACCGATGCGGGCGGGACCGGAGCGACGTACAGTAAGTAATAATATCTTTACTGTATATACAGTAAGATTGACAGTCCTCGCCGTCAACGGCGCCATGGTATTAACCCTTTCACTGACGGTGAGCGTCGTCAAGGGCAGCAGAACAGTTAAAGGAGTAGTTCACCCCCAAAATGACATTTTTTCTATTGATTAGTCACGCCATGGAGAGTAGAGTTCAATAATATTTTTTGGATTTTGTCACATTCCTAAGACAAAAATGTGATAACAATAAATTTACCCCCATTGATTCCGGATGGTGACCCGTTTCGAAACGGGTCACCATCCGGAATCAATGGGGGGTAAATTTACTCGAATCAAATTTTTGTCTTAGGAATGTGACTAAAACCAAAAAAATATTATTGAACTCTACTCTCCATGGCGTGACTAATCAATAGAAAAAAAGTCATTTTGGGGGTGAACTACTCCTTTAAAACTCAATAGCATTGTGTCTTGCGCTGAATCTAAAGGGAATGACAGCCGCCACGCTGATGGGTTTGATTAAATTAACGCCCAAAACACGCCCATGACTAATTCTGGGACTTTTACGCATAACGTCTTTGTGTATCGTGCACACATTACCGCACTCATAATAGTAAAATGGCAAATGGTCACGCCTCCACCTCAATCTTCATAAGAGCTGTTGTTATTAAGAGCTTTTTAATAGGGCCCAAACTCTTCTTTTAGACACCATGATAGGTGTTTTTATGAATTAGGCTATGGTTCAATTGTTTAATGATGATTACATAATGAAATAATCCATCTATACCGTTTTTGATTAATTAATATGTTCTTAATGCAGAAAGTCATAGATGGAATAATCACTAAGAAAATAATCAATAGTTTTTGCCTAGTTTCTTGTAGCAGTTCAACACCAAAACAACCACAGTTTACTTATTATAGTTTCTGCTCTTTTTACTACTTTTAAGTCACCTTTTGACCTGGGCGTGGCAAATAATACCATGCTTAAGTTAATTCCACTAAAAGACAAATCATCAACGTCCACCATCTCTTACTGTATATGTGTCGTGTGGGGATGTGTTCCTCGAACTTGACCCTGAAGTTCTTCTCTCCTCCTCTGTGACCTTCTCTCCCATCATCCACCAGCAGGAAGCCATCATGGTTCTTCTCCAGACAACAGGAGGCACTGGTTTTGTTCTCAACAGAGTAGTGAACATTTCTACCCTGAGATGGAAGAACACAGGAATTACATCTACTAATGTATTTATGTAATAGTAGACATTACTAGTTGTACTGTTGTTATCCAGGTGCTTCTGAGTCTAAGATGTGTGTGTGTGTGTGTGTGTGTGTGTGTGTGTGTGTGTGTGTGTGTGTGTGTGTGTGTGTGTGTGTGTGTGTGTGTGTGTGTGTGTGTGTGTGTGTGTGTGTGTGTGTTGGGGGGGCTGAATTGACTCAGTATGGATCCAAGACAGGAAGTCGTGGTCCATATTTATTACTCAACTAGATTATAATTCAAATTGTCAAAAAACAATGAGTAACATTCAGTACAGTATGGTACTGTATGTGATGTAAATATAGTAGAGTTACTGTAGCAATAAGGATCATTTTATGAAGATGATTAATACGATGGAGGAAAACACTATGTGTAAACAGTGTTAATGTGTGTTAATACCTGGTTGACCAACAGGTGTTTGTTGTGCACATTGACACCCCAGGGAGAGATTCCATACACAGGGACCATGGTGTAGTCCCTGTTGACTTCCCTCACCGCCTCTCCTACACATCTCCCTACGCCTTCATCAAAGCCTTCTGTCAGGATCCAGCTTCTTCCTGTGTGTGTGTGTGTGTGTGTGTGTGTGTGTGTGTGTGTGTGTGTGTGTGTGTGTGTGTGTGTGTGTGTGTGTGTGTGTGTGTGTGTGTGTGTGTGTGTGTGTGTGTGTTTGCGTGCGTGCGTGCGTGCGTGCGTGCGTGCGTGCGTGCGTGCGTGCGTGCACGTGTGAGAGAGGGGGGGGGGGGGGGGGACGGACGGACAGACAGACAGTTGTTCAGTAACAGTGTTAAATAGCTCTATATTGTGACAGTAATCATTGCTATAGAGCAGGGGTCTTCAACAGAGGGTCCGGGACCCCTAGGGGTCCTTAGAGTTACTACAGGGGGTCCTCCAAATCTTTGTGTAATAAAAACTTTTTTCTCCTTTTTTATATAAACCACTTGAACCTCTATAGTATCCATATTCTGAGAACTTTAGCCAAAAATAGCAGATCGACAAGCTCACAACGCCTCGCGCTGCGAAGCGTTGTGAGCTTGTAGATCGGCTATTTTCTGCAAAAAGCTTTGGTGTAGAGGGGTAAAAGAGCTGACAAAGTACAGAGTGAAAGGTCAAGTTTATTAAGTATTGACGGTTCAAGTGGTCAAATATCTGAAAACACAAATTGACATGAATCCAAAATACACTGATGATCGTGCTGTCAAAACGATGAAACTCTATGAACAGGTTTTGGGGGTCCCTGCTTCATCTCTCTCTCTCGACTAAGGGGTCCCTGCTTCATCTCTCTCTCGACTAAGGGGTCCTTGGCCTGAAAACGTTGAAGACCCCTGCTATAGAGTATGAGTCTCTAATGTATAGTGGTGGAAAAAAAAGTGTGTATATAAAAATTTAAATGTACTTGAGTAAAAGTACAAAGTATTGGCATCAAAATGTACTTAAGCATCAAAAGTACAAGTACAAATGTTTGAAAATAGCAGATCTCTAACAAGCTCACTCAACGCGCCCCTGGCGACGCGTTGCGAGCTTGTAGATCGGCAATTTTCAAACAGCCTAAAGTAGGGCTAAATATAAAAATAGGCTAAAGTGGTTTGGTATTTATGATTTATAACATTATAATTTATAGAGAGCCAACGCACACAACCGTATAGCCTACAACAGTAAGCTATCATAATAATGTTAAAATGTATAATAATCGTTTGAAAATAGCAGATCTACAAGCTCACAACATGTCTACAAGCTTACAACGAGCTGTATGTATATCAGCTATTTTCACTCAGCCAACGTTTAAATAGGACTGAAGTGGTGTGGTGTTATCATAAGAATATAAATCTACAAAGTGACAGTAATAAAGTTTTAAAAACGTGTAGTAAAAGTACAATATTTGCCTTTGAGATGTCGTGGAGTAGAAGTAAAAGTGTAGAAAATCACACTATTATGCTTGAACTGGCACCATACTGTACATAGAATATACTATGAGGTTGAATATACTAATCTGTTGCATATAGAATTATACTGTGAAGTTGTTTTACACATAGTTTACCACAAAACAGTGGTGTTGGTGTACTGTACATACTATATACCACACTGGAAAAAAGTCAATTTCATGTTGGTCTTTTTATTCTCTCTTTGCTATTTCTTTTGCACTCTCTTCATTTTCCTTAAATCTTTCTATGTTATTTTATTCTGCTGTTGTTATGATCCATGCTGCTGCATGTCTGAAGGAAGCCAAACCAAAACTAGTTTTACTCTCATGTACACAAGATGTAACAATAAAACTTAAACAATGTAACAATAAAGTGAACCTTGAACCTTGGAAGTGATGAAACAAAGAGGTTCAGGATAGAGAATCCTTTTATCAGATAACATTTTATAGTGTTCACATTTTTTTCTGCTCACTGCTTAGTGTTATCACTTTAATTTTGACTTGTTCCACGCGCACGCGCACAGCACACGCACACGCACACGCACACGCACACGCACACCGCACACACACACACACACACACACACACACACACACACACACACCTAGTTTAGCCAAGGCTTTGACCAGTCCCCTCTCTGATGACCTCCTGGACCCAGGGTTTGACCTCTGCACTTCCTCCCTCCACAGACACCACCAAGTAGGGTGGGATCCCATCCAAACTCCACCCACCATCATCATCAATCCTCCTAGTCATCAGGTCGTAAGACATGGGAGGGTTCAGTGTCTGATGACAGACGCAGGAACTATAGGTGATCAAAGAGACAAATCAGAAGATGACAGTGATGGACATGATCAACCTGAATACACTCTCAACTGTCATATCAAGAGGGCGGGGCTTATATTACACACTCATTGTGTGTGTGTGTGTGTGTGTGTGTGTGTGTGTGTGTGTGTGTGTGTGTGTGTGTGCGTGCGACACAGTGTGGAATAATTTAAGCTTGTCATGTTTTAATTTTTTCATCTGGGGGTGTGAGGGGGGTGAGGGGGGTGGGTCCTTGGAACAAATATGTATCATTTGGGGGTCCTTGATAAAAAATCAATGACAGATGCTTTCCCAGATGAAGGGTGTAAGAACGTAGGCTGTCCAGAGTCTGAATGGGTTAAAGCAACAACAACCTCCTCTAGACTGAATCATGTTAAACAGATGATGGAAGACAGAGAATCATGAACCACAGAGAACATTGATCACATTGTCAGTCACACACTTACATGTCTGGGTAATACCCTTCTCTCTCCCTCAAACCTCAACAGTCCATAAGCATCAGTGGGCTGTTCAGAGGAGTGCAGCTCAGTGGTCCACTCAGTGTCCTCAGCTGTCTTGATGTCTGGTGGATGTTTGTCTCTGGGACGTCCACACTGACACCGTCCATCCCTGATGACACAACAGGACAACACATCAATACACTGCTTCTCAAAGTGGGGTCTGGGGACCCCCAGGGGTCCTCGAGGGGGAACCTCTGATGTGGGTCTATAGCTCTACGTGTTTCCAGATGGGGGTCTATAGCTCTACGTGTTTCCAGATGGGGGTCTATAGCTCTATGTGTTTTCAGATGGGGGTCTATAGGGGGTCTATAGCTCTAAATGTTTTCAGATGGGGGTCTATAGCTCTAAATGTTTTCAGATGGGGGTCTATAGGGGGTCTATAGCTCTAAATGTTTTCAGATGGGGGTATATAGGGGGTCTATAGCTCTAAATGTTTCCAGATGGGGGTCTATAGCTCTAAATGTTTTCAGATGGGGGTCTATAGCTCTAAATGTTTTCAGATGGGGGTCTATAGCTCTACATGTTTCCAGATGGGGGTCTATAGGGGGTCTATAGCTCTAAATGTGTTCAGAGGGGGGTCTATAGCTCTAAATGTGTTCAGATGGGGGTCTATAGCTCTACATGTTTTCAGATGGGGGTCTATAGCTCTACATGTTTTCAGATGGGGGTCTATAGGGGGTCTATAGCTCTAAATGTGTTCAGATGGGGGTCTATAGCTCTAAATGTGTTCAGATGGGGGTCTATAGGGGGTCTATAGCTCTAAATGTGTTCAGAGGGGGGTCTATAGCTCTAAATGTGTTCAGATGGGGGTCTATAGCTCTAAATGTGTTCAGATGGGGGTCTATAGGGGGTCTATAGCTCTAAATGTTTTCAGATGGGGGTCTATAGGGGGTCTATAGCTCTAAATGTTTCCAGATGGGGGTCTATAGGGGGTCTATAGCTCTACATGTTTTCAGATGGGGGTCTATAGGGGGTCTATAGCTCTACATGTTTCCAGATGGGGGTCTATAGCTCTACATGTTTTCAGATGGGGGTCTATAGGGGGTCTATAGCTCTAAATGTTTTCAGATGGGGGTCTATAGCTCTACATGTTTTCAGATGGGGGTCTATAGCTCTACATGTTTTCAGATGGGGGTCTATAGGGGGTCTATTAGCTCTACATGTTTTCAGATGGGGGTCTATAGGGGGTCTATAGCTCTACATGTTTTCAGATGGGGGTCTATAGGGGGTCTATAGCTCTACATGTTTTCAGATGGGGGTCTATAGGGGGTCTATAGCTCTACATGTTTTCAGATGGGGGTCTATAGGGGGTCTATAGCTCTACATGTTTTCAGATGGGGGTCTATAGGGGGTCTATAGCTCTACATGTTTTCAGATGGGGGTCTATAGGGGGTCTATAGCTCTAAATATGTTCTGATGGGGTCCTCAGACACATAAATATCAATATTTATGTTTGCCCGTCCGTCCTTGTGTGTGTGTGTGTGTGTGTGTGTGTGTGTGTGTGCGTGCGTGCGTGCGTGCGTGCGTGCGTGCGTGCATGTGTGTGTGTGCGTGATTATAGCTCTAGAACACAAACTTCTTAATTGTTTTACATTTTCAGAAACTCGTCCGTTTCAGCAGCATCAAATCACCGTTATGACCGATCAGGACCATGAAATGGAGCCAGGATGGCCATGTTCTATAATATTCTCCATCCTGAGCTTCACTATGTTGTTATGGACCATTTTCTCCTAGATTTACTATTCTGTAAATATCGTGACATAACTCGGACGGCGCTGAGTCGGCTCATGCGACCTTTGTGGCGACTCACTCTGCGGTGTCTCACGGGGATCAAGGTCGCCTGAGACGGCGCACCTCCGTAATTTATGGGTAAAAATGAAGTTTTCTGCGGTGGCAGAAAAAGGAGGCGCGGGCAGGATGCCAACCAAGGTGGAGCAGGGATTGATAGTCCTATGATTGACAGCTGCTGAGATGGAGCCTCTGAAAACAACAACTGATAACAGAATGGTTGATAAGAACATAATCTATGCAGAGGATGGCCAATGACAGAGGATGGTCAAACTCAAATGCACTGGGGGCCAAAAAAGTCGAGGGCCGGACTTTGTTTATTTAAACGCGGGCTTGCGGTCACAGGCCCTCGATACGCGCCAATGCATTAGCAGTGCATTGTGGGACTTGTAGTATTATGGTGGTGCGTAACAGAGTGACTCACTGCCTCAGCCTGATGGCATCAAACGTCTAATATCTCCCCCAGTCCATAGGGATATCCCTTTGGTCTGATGGGTGAGATGTTGGACTTTCATGCGGGAGACCTTGGTTCGAATCCTGGGCATTGCATGTGCAATATACCAGTGGCCAGTGGGCCAGTTCTAATAGTATTTAAATATCATCCCGCGGGCCGAAGATAATTCAATCACGGGCCTGATTTGGCCCCCGGGCCTTGAGTTTGACATATGTGCCTTAATGGCTCCATGTAGTCCATGTCACTGTGCAGTAAATTATATCCATGTCACTGTGCTGAGCTTGTAGGTAAATTATATCCACGTCGGTTCCAAAGTCGGAGGATTTTCTGATTGTAGCAACTCACTCATCATTTGCAATGAATTGATGAACGCTGTCATTTTGTGACATGTGTCAGTGATATGAGAAGCCAAGCCACACAGTAACTGTTAAGATGGCGGCTTGGCTCGCTGTGCCCTTCATTGTATTACTGTGATATTATTATTATTAAAGCTCCATCTTTATGTTGGTCTCATTACTTGCACCCTTCGTAGTTCATAAGTCCTTTGATTTTTGTACAAAGCTTCAAGGAAGGGTGCAGCACCCATAGGTGCTTCAAGGCTGCAGCACTGAGCCGTAATGAGGAACACTCTGTCAGATGTACTTTATAATTACAGTTACAGTAACGTCACCCTTTCACTGTGACAACCTGTCCACTGGGGACAGGTTGGGGAGAGCGCCCCTAGTGGCCAGTAGCTCCCATACACATGTACAGGCTGTGTCTTCACCTGGCAGGTCATAAGATTCACACTGACAACCAGTAAGACTCCCTAAACGGGAGATAAGCGACCGTCAGGTTGCAGCATAATTTTAGGGCAAAATGTGTGTCCAAAAATTAGTTTGAAAAAAATCGGCCAGATGGTTGCGCAATATGGGAAAGATCCATGTTGATGACATGAGTGTAGACATACTGTGTACCGATTTGCGTGATTTTAGGCCAAAATCTGTAGGAGCAGTGTCCAAAAATGTGTTTAAAAAAATCGGCCTGATAGTGGCACTATATGGGATAGGTCCATGTTGAAGACATGAGTGTAGACCAAGTGTGTACCGATTTGCGTGATTTTAGGCCAAAATTTGAAGGAGCAGTGTCCAAAAATGTATTTTGCAAGAATCGACCTCATGGTCGCGCTAGAAGAGGGCCATGTGAGAATTGGGTTGTGGCTTTGGCAGGCAAGGAGTGTGTGTGCAAATTTTGGCATGGATAGGGGTAACGGTGGCGGAGATATGAGTAGGGCAAAAGTGTGACGTGTGACGTGACAGACAGACAGACTGACGGACGGGCGGAGGGACAGCCGGTGGAGGTTTTGATAGTAACTGCAACCTGACGGTCGCAACAAGTAAGTGCAGAGGACAATGTTATCACAGTGCTACAAATCTCTCTGGGAGAACAGATCTACAAGCCCACAACACATGCAAGATGTCAAGGATGCTGTGGTCGTAAAAGGCGATTGCAAACGCAAAGTGCAGTTCTATGGAAATGATTTTGATGAAGTCAGGCTGACATTTGTATTGACATGGAAAGGGATTGTTTAACAATGAAAGGTGAAGAGGGACAGAACTACAGCAGAGCTGTCTTCACAGAGTGCAGTGATGATTTTATTTTTACCTTTTTTCCCTCAATGGTATAAAGGTGATGCACTCTCTTTTCTTGAAGTCTTTTGGTTTCCATATCTGAAAACATATTAGACATGTTATTATGTCTATACCATTTAGGATATCTGCAATGTCCAATACATGTAGACAGTGTTGGAATAAGCACACACACATACACACACACACACACACACACACACACACACACACACACACACACACACACACACACACACACACACACACACACACACACACACACACATTAGGAGGGCAGTATACCCCACCAGAACCATGGACGGTGTTTTCATTGAATCTATCATGATTAAATGGAGTTTGAAGTTACAATGGGTTTGTATAGAGAGGGGGCGTGTCTCATAAAAAGGAATACCAGTAAGACTCCCTAATCGGGAGATAAGCGACCGTCAGGTCACATGGCCTCATGGTGGCGCTAGAAGAGGGCCATGTGAGAAATGAGGGGTGGGGTCTCCGCGCCGCCGAGGCGGACGAATAGGTACCGGCCCCGGCTCTCCCGGTCGCTCCTAGCCGGAGTTACGGCATTTTATGTGAGCTGCAGTGTAGGGGGTCCTCCACTGGGGGCGCCACCACTTTTGCATCGGTTCTGGAGCACCAGGAGTCGGTGGTCCCCGGGAATTCCCCGTGAGCAGCCCCGTTGGGGTGGTCATTTGGTCATTTTTGCACATTTGGTCATTTTTTACATCTGGGGGTCCCCCAGGGACCTGGGGGTCCCTGTAGCTCCGGGGGTCCTTGGAGGTTGTAGTTTGGCAGGTAAGGAGTGTGTGTGCAAAGGGAATTCCCCGTGAGCAGCCCCGTTGGGGTGGTCATTTGGTAATTTTTGCACATTTGGCCATGTTTTACATCTGGGGGTCCCCCAGGGACCTGGGGGTCCCTGGAGCTCCGGGGGTCCTTGGAGGTTGTAGTTTGGCAGGCAAGGAGTGTGTGTGCAAAATTTTGCATGGATCGGGGCAACGGTTGTGGAGATATGAGCAGGGCAAGAGTGTGACGTGTGAGCAGAGTGTGACGTGTGAGGTGTGACAGACAGACTGACGGACTGACGGACTGACTGACGGACTGACAGTTTGTGCAGGTTTTGATAGTAAGTGCGACCTGACGGTCGCAATCAAATATCTAAAAACTGAATCAAGCAACTTGATCAAGCAAAAACAGTTTGGAGTGAAACTCAAAAGCCAGAGTAGACGTTAACATTAAGATGAGCCTAGCGTGTTGTAAAGTGCAGATATCCCTGTAAAGATCTTCATAAAGAACATGTTTTATTTGTGTGTTGGTTCTTGGTTAAAGTTCTTCATACAGTTTAATATTAAAGTTATTATTAAATAATTCACCTTCTGTTCAGATGTGGATGTGTTGGTTCTTGGTTAAAGTTCTTCATACAGTTTAATATTAAAGTTATTATTAAATAATTCACCTTCTGTTCAGATGTGGATGTGTTGGTTCTTGGTTAAAGTTCTTCATACAGTTTAATATTAAAGTTATTATTAAATAATTCACCTTCTGTTCAGATGTGGATGTGTTGGTTCTTGGTTAAAGTTCTTCATACAGTTTAATATTAAAGTTATTATTAAATAATTCACCTTCTGTTCAGATGTGGATGTGTTGGTTCTTGGTTAAAGTTCTTCATACAGTTTAATATTAAAGTTATTATTAAATAATTCACCTTCTGTTCAGATGTGGATGTGTTGGTTCTTGGTTAAAGTTCTTCATACAGTTTAATATTAAAGTTATTATTAAATAATTCACCTTCTGTTCAGATGTGGATGTGTTGGTTCTTGGTTAAAGTTCTTCATACAGTTTAATATTAAAGTTATTATTAAATAATTCACCTTCTGTTCAGATGTGGATGTGTTGGTTCTTGGTTAAAGTTCTTCATACAGTTTAATATTAAAGTTATTATTAAATAATTCACCTTCTGTTCAGATGTGGATGTGTTGGTTCTTGGTTAAAGTTCTTCATACAGTTTAATATTAAAGTTATTATTAAATAATTCACCTTCTGTTCAGATGTGGATGTGTTGGTTCTTGGTTAAAGTTCTTCATACAGTTTAATATTAAAGTTATTATTAAATAATTCACCTTCTGTTCAGATGTGGATGTGTTGGTTCTTGGTTAAAGTTCTTCATACAGTTTAATATTAAAGTTATTATTAAATAATTCACCTTCTGTTCAGATGTGGATGTGTTGGTTCTTGGTTAAAGTTCTTCATACAGTTTAATATTAAAGTTATAATTAAATAATTCACCTTCTGTTCAGATGTGGATGCGTCGTTGTCGTCGTCCTCTTCTTCTTCTTCTTCCTCCTCCTGTTAAAATCCAGATATGATACCAGTAAGACTCCCTAATCGGGAGATAAGCGGTCGCTGCGTGATTTTAGGCCAAAATGTGTAGGAGAAGTGTCCAAAAATGTGTTTGTAAAAAGCGGCCTGATGGTGGCGCTATATGGGACTGATCCATGTTGATGAGATGAGTGTAGACATACTGTGTACCGATTTGCGTGATTTTAGGGCAAAATCTGTAGGAGCAGTGTCCAAAAATGTGTTTGAAAAAATCGGCCTGATGGTGGCGCTATATGGGACAGATCCATTTTGATGACATGAGTGTAGACATACTGTGTTGCGATTTGCGTGATTTTAGGGCAAAATCTGTAAGAGCAGTGTCCAAAAATGTGTTTTTAAAAATCGGCCTGAAGGTGGCGCTAAATGGGACAGATCCATGTTGATGACATCAGTGTAGAGCAAGTGTGTAGCGATTTGCGTGATTTTAGGGCAAAATTTGTAGGAGCAGTGTCCAAAAATGTGTTTGAAGAAATCGGCCTGATGGTGGCGCTATATGGGATAGATCCATGTTGATGACATGAGTGTAGACATAGTGTGTAGCAATTTGTATGATTTTAGGGGCAAATCTGTAGGAGTAGTGTCCAAAAATGTGTTTTAAAAAATCGGCCTGAAGGTGGCTAAATGGGACATATTCATGTTGATGAGATGAGTGTAGATATACTGTGTACCGATTTGCGTGATTTTAGGGCAAAAATTGTATGAGCAGTGTCCAAAAATGTGTTTTGCAAGAATCGGCCTCATGGTGGCGCTAGAGGAGGGCCATGTGAGAATTAGTGGTGTAGTTTGGCAGGCAAGGAGTGTGTGTGCAAAATTTGGCATGGATCGGGGCAACGGTTGCGGAGATATGAGCAGGGCAAGAGTGTGACGTGTGACGTGTGACGTGTGACAGACGGACGGACAGACAGACAGACAGACAGACAGCCGGTGGAGGTTTTGATAGTAAGTGCGACCTGACGGCCGCAATTATTTACTATATGTTTTAAGCAGTTTGTGTGTGTGTGTGTGTGTGTGTGTGTGTGCGTGTGTGTGTGTGTGTGTGTGTGTGCGTGCCTCCGTGCGTGTGTGTGGTGGGGGGTAGCAATGTGTGTCTGTCATTGTGCTGTCTGTCTGTCTGTCTCTCACTCACACACACACACACACACACACACACACACACACACACACACACACACACACACACACACACACTAGGAGGGCAGTATGAGTCACCAGAACCAAAGTTCAATGGATGGAGTTTTTAAGTTACATTGGGTGTGTATAGGAAGGGGGCGTGTCTGAAATTAAATAGTGAATCCAGCAACTGGAGTGTGCGCTTGCTGAATCCCACTGCTCTCTGTTCCACTGTTCCACTTGTTCCACTGTGGCTGGGAGGGGGCCCTGGTTGCAGAGGCGTCCCATTGGCCCGTTCCATTTGGATGGGAGGGCTCTTTTCCACTGAACTGCTTGGCCCTGCAGCGTCCGATTGGCCCAGAAGCGTTCCAACTGTCCCACTTTCGCCCTGCAGCGTCTGATTGGCTCTCATATGCCCAGCACAGCAGGGCTGCAGTGGCAGGCAGAGCCATGTCAGACAGACAGAGTGTGCACACTGCACAGTTTGAATGGGAACTATACAGGAGGATTATAATCGTGGTAAATTGCAGAGTGCATTAAGGAATATAACTTTTACATATTTTATCTGCTGAGGGTTAGATAAAGACTGGAGAAAACTGACGTTTTGGTGCTTTTTTCATGGAGTTCTCTCATCTTCTGTATTTTGTGCAGTACTCAGAGGATTAACACATTGGTAAGTGCTTCTAAATCAACAAAGTTAACATTTTTCATTAGCCAAGGCTTAGTTAGGAAATCGAAATGAGTTTGGAGTGCATGTGTTGCTTATTTTTCTTTTTTTAAATTTAATTATGGCCCAAGTGACAGGGCAACCAAAGAGAGGAGAATATAAAATCATATAATATTGGCCAGTGCCCTAAACACATCAAAGTTTACTGTCTTTATCAGCCAGGTATTAGATGAAGCCCTGACAATTATAAATAACGCATTTGGTGCAGATTCCATTTAGCTATCATAAAGTTTGTCTGTTAGCCTCCGTTAGCATGTTTGGCTAGCGTCTATGTATATGTACCTTAAATGGAATCATACAGGCTTCTGGATAGCCATTTACATCCCAAAAATGCCTCGGTTAGAGAGTCATTGATGTTGTAAATAAATGGGACAGTAGGTGACACGTTTAATGTCCATTTGGAGTGGGGATAAGTGAGGTTGTATGATGTATCAGAAACTAGCCTCTAGGTTCAGCTTGCTGCTTAGCTCTGGTCCATAGCGTTAGTGGAGTTCTCCCTAACGCTATGTTCCTCTACATCCGTATTCCTTGGCAAAACCGGAAAACCCCGCCGTCTGGTCCGAAAATAACAAAAACTGTTTCGCCCCTCATCAAACCAAAGGTATCAGTGGACAGTTGAAAGCTTACTCTACTTAGTGGACGCGGGCTGAGCCCCCCACCACACGATTAAAATACATTTCTAGGGCAAAATGAAAAATATTCCACCGGATGGAGACTCCATTTCTTCTCGTTTTTCACTATTTGTCGTCGCCATCAAGGTGCCAACTCACTACTGCGGCGCAGGTCAGAGGACCGAATTACACAGAGCATTAGTCTCACTGGGTGTTATTCAACTCTGTGACGTTGGAAGCGCTGTTTCGTAAAAACCAGGACGAGCGTCTCCATCCGGTGGAATATTTTTCATTTTGCCCTAGTAATGTATTTTAATCGTGTGGTGGGGGGCTCAGACCTCTTCCACTAAGTAGAGTAAGCTTTCAACTGTCCACTGATACCTTTGGTTTGATGAGGGGCGAAACAGTTTTTGTTATTTTTGGACCAGACGGCTGGGTTTTCCGGTTTTGCCAAGGAATACGAAAGTAGAGGAACATAGCGTTAGGGAGAACTCCACTAACGCTATGGACCAGAGCTACTTGCTGCTCAGAGTCAGATGCAAAAGGGCATAACATGTTTTAATTTCCATCTATCTCTGCCCATGCAAGATGTGTATTGTTTTGAAAATAGCAGATCTACAAGCTCACAACATTGTGAAAATGGCAGATGGACAAGCTCACACTGTTTTGAGCTTGTAGATCAGCTATTTTCAAATGGCTGTTATTGTTGTGTTCATTATTTGTATGTGAGGGACCGTACCTATGTTCCCCAGGTTCTATGTCCCTCACTTACTTAAACCCCCCCCCCCCCCCCCCCCCACACACACACACACACACACACACACACACACACACACACACACACACACACACACACACACACACACACAAATAGGTCAGGGGGGAACTAGGGACATCTGGGCACCATATTTGTGTTATGACTAGACATCTGGACGAGTGGGCACCTGGACATCTGGGCACTAGGTAGGTTAATGTGGGCATTTGGACGAGTGGGCACCTGGAAAAGTAGGCACTTAGGGGTGGAGACATCTGGGCACTATGAGCACCTGGACGAGTAGGCACTTAAATTAGGATTGCCCACATGTTCTTAGTGCCCAGATGTCCCTGCATTTGCGTTGTGAAAATTGAGAATACGCCGATCTCACAGTGACGGCACGTCGTCGTTCGTCGTCGTTCTCCGGCAGTTCTGCTTTACGGCAGCTCGCTTTGCGGTGATAACTGGACTGCTCCGTTTACACAACACAGCAGCAATATTAACAAGCCTACAGCTACTTCTAAAGGTAACGTTTATTCTGCTACTGCTCATTGTTTTGCCATAATGTTCTCTTGTTAATCTTATATGTCCTTTCTTTTTTTTCCATTTTGACATTTGGAAATTGGCTTAGATTGGGAAGAGAAAACATCTAGCATTGGCTGCTAAAAATGGCTTGCGCAGCTGGCCTTGCTGTGTGTTTACACTAGGAATAGAATCTCGATAGATAGCAGGGAGTTTATTTATTGACATGATGACAGTAGACATTTATGAACAAAATCACCACTCATCTGTGGAAATCCATTTCCAATGTACTTTTTCCTCCAGGCACTGTGAAGACACTGTTGTCTGTATGGCAGGGATTTCTTCCTTCTGACCAACCCCCTGACCTGACCAACCACAACTATCGGTATAGCAATGATTTGATTAACCACTACGATTATTTATTATTATAATTGTATTTATATTTTCTAATGTATAATCTCATACCTTGCTGACTCACTGATTGATTACATAATTTGCAGCAGTATGCTCAATACAGTGAAGCTAAAAAGATAACACAACAAAGCCCAGATTACTTTTCTCCATTGTTATCCTATGTTTCAAAGCATCCAGTCAACATGACATTGGTCCAGCTAGTGTGCTCTAGCTAGTGTCTAGAACCAAATGAACCCATTTTACATCTCTGTGAAATAAGAGACAATGAGGAAATAACATGACTATGCATTTCATGTTTACATGCACATTTCAGTTCTGAAAAGGTGTATGATAGAGAAGCTATTTCATGGTTTCATTGTAGACTTGCAACAACTGATTATTTCCTTTCCAGGCACTGGCAGTGCTCTGCATGGCAGGTGTGTCCTCCCTGAGTGAAGACTCATCTCGACCAAGCACAACTATACAGGTAATATGCATTCTTTATGAATCCTCAGTGTATACTGGATATCTATTATGGCTTATCATGTATATTTTAATAACACTGTATACTGACTCCTAATCTCCAATTCGATTGAACATTTTGCTAAAGAGCTCAGAGGACATGTCAAAAAAAGATTTGTCAAATATCTGATAAAATCCCCTTATTATAAACAATTTCATTGCATATCATTATTGTTGCTCTTTCTTTTCAGATCATGGAATTCACCAAGTCCCTGCTCAATCTCCCGCAAATGCGGTTTAGTGACGTAGATCGACTTGTTGGCAAATATTCCAGCACACCAGGTTCCAAACAGGAAAAAGGCTACAAATTCTTCATCGATTCGTCCATTGGGCTTGGTTGACTTTGATATATCCCCGGGATCAAAGTGTTCAGAACACACAAAGGTGCTCCCACGAGCTATTCTAAAGGTTGGCCCCACGTCTCTCTTGATCGCCCACACCCACTGGGCACGTAGTGTTTCATCCACAGGAAAATCATGGAAGCTCAAATGTGGGGTTTTGACTTTGTTGTTGGAACAGCGAGGGACACTGCAGTGGTGTGACATAGCCTACTGCTGTTGAGAGAGAGAAAAAACAACAATAACGATTTATTCCTATGTTGAGTATATATTTAAATTAAAAGGAAATGCAAAAACACACATTAGCTGGAGCACTCATGCAATGGCATTTTGACTGCATGCTGTCTTTAAATGACTTGATGAATTTGAAAAATAGGACCACAATTGAAACATATCCTCTGGGCTCTTTTGCAAAATGTTAATAAAGTATTGAATCAATCTGGAGATTAGGAGTCAGTATGGTGAGTGATTAAACATTGTTAATAAAATATACATGATAAACCATAATCGATATCCAGTATCCACTGAGGGTTAATGTCTCTTATAAGTGGTTAATCAAAGAACACAAACACATACCTGTCCTGTATAGTTGTGCTTGGTCAAGATTGGTCTTGGCACAGTGACAACACCCCTACCACGCAGAGCTTCAGAGTTTCACGAGAGTACAGTTCACTGGTACTGGTACAATGTTAACTAAAAGGATAAATAATGGAAAGAGTAATCAGTTGTAAATAATCACTGGTCTACAATGAAACCGTGATATACAGTAGCTTACTTGTCCATCATTCACTTTATCAGAACTGAAATCTGCATTTAAACATGCCAAATATTTCAAATGGATATTTAAAAACCATGTGAAATATTTGTCATGTTTATGAACACAGGTTTACAAAGGCTTAACACTTTTATCACTGTAGAATCATACCGCTGTACATTTGTAAAATGTCAATCAAGTACTCAATCAATCAGTATTAGAGAAAAATACATGATAAACAATAATTCAATATCTACAGAGGAATTATGTCTCAATTGATATACCTGTATTATAGTTGTGATTGGTCAAGGAGGGTTAGTCTGGGCTGAGGGAGAACAACCCTTCCATACAGTCCTGACAGTGCACTAGAGGGAAGGAGTTATAAATAATCAGTTTTTGCATTTCTACAATGAAAACATTAGCTGAGCATACATTCCCTGGCTACTTCACAAATGGCATCAGGGAATTTAGAATATCATTTCCATGGAGTCACCTCGCCCCTGAATCCCAGTCTAATAGCTATCACATTATCAGAACTGAAATCTATAAGTAAACATGAAAAATATTTCAAGTTGGTACTAGGCTAGCAGTATTTTTCAGAACATTAACAAGAGAACACAATGACAAACAGCTAACAGTAACAGAATAAACTTTACCTGTAGAAACAAGTAGTTGTAGGCTGCGGTGGCTATGGTGTGTAGAGATATGAGGTACACTGTTTATCCCAGGTTTATCCCCGCAACGCGCGCACTGCCGTAAAGCAGAACGACGCGGTGACGTCATGTGAGATCGGAGAATTGGTATTGGGAACATAAGTCCTTTTTTGGTTGGGCAGGGAACATACCTTTTTTGGTGGTGGGTGGGTGGGGAACATAGAACCTTTTTTGGGGGGTAAGTGGGGAACATAGAACCTGGAACATAGGGAGGACCCTGTATAACCCCGAATAGATTGGCTATTTCATATTCACAATCACATAACTAGACAAGGTGTGGCAAGGTATTATCAAAGCACTGGTAGTCAGTACTAACTTGCCGTATATGGGGTGCAACTCCGCACAGTGCTGAAAACGACCTACTGTCACAGATGTCCTGTTGTAATATTTAAATTTACATATTTACGGTTCTCTGCCTGTAGGAAAACTACCCGAGGAAGCCTGGTGACCTGAAGAACCCTACGTATCTGGATGTCCCCGCACGTCTCCGCATCGCCCATCACCATCATCATCATCATCATCATCATCATCATCATAGAGTCTAGGATTATTGGACAATAATATTTTAGGACGACAATTTTATTTATTTTTTTGGGGGCCATTATAACCCCTAAGTCTAAAGCCTTAGTTATAGGCTGCCCACGTATACATCAGACATAACGCTAACCCTGACCCCTACATCTAACCTTTGAATGCCTTATCGTAATCCTAACCCAGGGCTGAATCTATTAATTACTAATTGTAAGCCTAAGGACAATTGCTCAATGTCTATACCAGTGTTTCTCAAACCTTTACATTTCAAGGTTTCCCCTCAACTCGGACAGTGTTAGTTACAGACTCACACACAGTAATACAAGTATGCACACATATACAGTACACATGCAGTGTGTTCTCATTAACCCTAATGGAAAAATTACTGGTCCTTTTTTTGAAGTGTTATTGAAGAAATTACTTTCATCAGTGTTTATTTATGTTTATTTATCGATATAAATAATTTATATCGATAATAAGTTTATTTATCGATATAAATAATTGAATTCAATCAATATACCATATTGTGCCATGCCACCTGCACCCACAAGGCCAGGTCACTGTCTGGTGGAAATGAGGACGCTCTGCCTTATCAACTGTGGCCCCAAAACAACAGTTTAACTGCCTTTGTGGAAATCTACTAGGACGACCCCCACGTGTTTTTGATGGATGTGGCAACCTCATCATATTAACAGGAACCTAACTGTCATATACTGTATTATTTATATACGAATGTCTGACCAGCTACTGACCACCATCTTGTGAGAGATCTCCAACCATGAAACCGATTGGATGTTTTCTGTACTGTTAACTTTTGTCTGTCTCTCTCAAAATATAGTAAATTACTCTCTGATTTCTCTCATGTCTTTTTTCTTTGAATTAAGGGAATAAGAGTCTTTGAATTTTTCTTTTAACATCTTTTATTATAAAGTGCATGTGTAAAAAAAGAAAAAGGGTAGCACAGGTCATGTTCTACTTGCCCAAAGGTCATGCCCACTTGCCCGAAAAGTAAATTGTCCATTATAAAATGATAGGAACTATATACCGCTCAAATGAACACTTACTTATTTTCTTTCTGGGGCTGTGAGATAAAAAATGTCATACTGTACCTCAATATTTCCAAATCCAAATACCTACATAGCTATTATTGAATGTCTATGGTCTCCACTTGTTATTTTACATTTTTAAGCGTAGCAACAGTACAAACAGCACATATATAGGTAAAATGTGCTCTTATTTTGCGTTCCACAGACCAGAAGACACGATGGCCACGTTCAGGTGTTTAGACAGAGGTCTAGTGTTGTGTTTATAGACTGTTACGTCCCCTCTCAAAATCATAGACTGTAGCTCAAAATGCAGGTGGACAAGCCTTGGTGTCAATGTCTGTCAGCGCTCTGTACAAGCTCTAAGTCAAGGCACCTGCTACCCAGGGTCGCTTGGCTGTGGCCATACTCTTTTATTGTCTTTGGGTTGCCACACTGGGAGTCCCTTGTGCCACTGCAGAGCATAATTTAATATAAGAAATATCTTTACAACTTAAAATAAGACATGTGCACTGTTTTGCAATTATTTACAGTGTCAGTGGTGTAAAGTAACAAAGGACATTTACTCAAGTACAATTTTGATAATATTTGTACTTCACTTGAGTATTTCCAGTTTCCAATACTTTTACTTCTACTTCACTACATCTGGGATCCAAATATTGTACTTTTACTCCCCTACAATTATTTGAAAATGTTAGTTACTAGTTAATTTGCAAATATAAATTATGATATTATAAAACATACATAAACCACTTTAGCCCTATTTTATACCAAAGCTATTTGAAAATAGCAGATCTACAAGTTGTGAGCTTGTATATTTGCTAATTTCAAACATTTTGTACTTCCCAATACTTTACTTTTAATGCTGTGCTGGGCTCAGTGGAACATATGAGAGCCAATCAGACGCTGCAGGGCGAAAGTGGGACAGTTGGAACGCTTCTGGGCCAATCGGACGCTGCAGGGCCAAGCAGTTCAGTGGAAAAGAGCCCTCCCATCCAAATGGAACGGGCCAATGGGACGCCTCTGCAACCAGGGCCCCCTCCCAGCCACAGTGGAACAAGTGGAACAGTGGAACAGAGAGCAGTGGGATTCAGCAAGCGCGCCAGAAGCCTGTTGTTGTTGACTGCATTTTAATAATTACTGTGTTCCAATGGCTCTGATAGTATTATTATTATACTCTGTAGTTATTATTTATTACTAGTAAGACGCCTCAAGGTGACATGCCACAATTCGTGGCCAACTGGACCAGTTATCCATATAGGGACCATTTATTCATGTACTGTATATAGTACATCCCTTTTATGCCCATACATGGAGATCCCTGTCTGAACCAGCCGCACAGATATGGGCTGCCTTCCTCCATATACAGTAGGTTGCGTTTGGTTTTGTCCCTTTTCCTGAAGTCTTGTCAGTCGGCCGAGTCGGCCGAGGGACGACTGGGATTTAGTTCCGAAATCAACCACCAGGTGGAGGAGTTGAGTATGTTTTCTCCAAGCAATGTTACTAGGGTCTGTTTGTAGTTATCTTTTTGTATTTCTTTTCTGTGAGTTATTTTGCACTCAAATTGAAATTATTTGTTTAAATGTAAATAAAATTGCCTTGCTTAAATGGAGATTGTTTGTATATATTGTAGAAATCAGAGTCAATCATACCCCCTTATAAGTATTATATTATAAGTATTTCCATTTCCACAAACCACAAATATAAAATAAACAACACCAGGACTTTACACATAAATGATGTTGCATTATACTTAAAGTACAAAGTAAAATTTCTCAATTAGGCAGAATGTCCCATTTTAAGATTTCAAATTCATGGAAATCATTTGAAAATAGCAGATCTACAAGCTCACAATGCGCCACATTGCGACACATTGTGAGCTTGTAGATCGGCCATTTTCAAATGGACAAAATGTATAGGGCTGAAGAGATTAATGTAGTTTAATACATATGTTTTACGATAATATGCTAAATCTACAAAGTAACTAGTAACTCATTTTGATTTTTGTTTCAGCATTGCTTGTGTCATTGTATGCAAACGCGCCCCTCCTGAACACTTAAAGGTCTTCATAAAGTTTAATAATAAAGTTATTATTAAATAACTCACCTCCTGTTCAGGTGCAGATGTGGTGTCATTGGTGAGAAGGCCTTCTTCCTCTTGGTGGTCTTCCTGGTTGAGCCCCTCCTCCCTGGGTTGAGGTGGGGTCAGTAGGTTCTCCTCCATGGTGTCTCCATCTGGTTGAGGTGGGGTGGTCTGGTCATGTGAACGTAGACAACACAGGAGGCAGCTCATCTTCTGTTCCTCTGTGTCTCTGGAACGTCCAGCTCCCTCTCTCCCTCTCTCCTCCTCCTATAGGATGACACACATCACTGTTATTAAGACCTAAAATATATATATATATATAACCCTAACCCTATATACATACCCACAGTTAAACCACCACAGCTGACCACCAAACTTCCCGACTTTCTGAAGCTTTCCAAAAATTCGGGGTAATGCTTTTCAGAAGATGCGAGTGACATCATTTTGTAGTTGAACCGGACCTTTCCGAGGAAATGTTCAGTGGTTGGAGACAGTATGGACAGGCCTTTAAGTTAAGGCATAAGAGCTGGTACTGCCCAGAGTGTATTGGTTCCATATTTGAACACTCTGAGTATTTAAAGAGAATTAAAGGAGACATCCAGACCAAAACACATATAGGGTTAAATCTGCCTTTTATCATACCCCTTCATACCTGCTTTAGTCGATTTTTTTCATAGCTGCCCCTGTTGCTAGATTTCGGCTGCCCCTGTTGCTAGATTTCGCAGGCTCTCTCATAACTAACACAGTGGATTGTCCTTAGGCTAGTGCGGTCATTTCTTGAGCTTCAAAGTTAGTATTTTTTTATTGGATTGTGTTTACACAACGTCCTGAGACGAACCACACCGCTGTTTTGACCTCACAGGCACCCTTACTTGTCAAACAGACCCCTCCCTCCCTCCCTTTCTAGCCTCTCCTCTCCCTGCTCTGGTGCAGAGCAGAAGCCGTTTGACAAGTAAGGGTGCCTGTGAGGTCAAAACAGCGATTTGGTTGATCTCAGGACGTTGTGTAAACACAATCCAATGAAAAAATACTAACTTTGAAGCTAAAGAAATGACCGCACTAGCCTAAGGACAATCCACTGTGTTAGTTATGAGAGAGCCTGCGAAATCTAGCAACAGGTGCAGCCGAAATCTAGCAACAGGGGCAGCTATGAAAAAAATCGACTAAAGCAGGTATGAAGGTATGAAGGGGTATGATAAAAGGCAGATTTAACCCTATATGTGTTTTGGTCTGGATGACTCCTTTAACATTGATTTTACTATATAAATGGCAATACACTTTCACTACTCACCAAAACAAAGACGTTTTAAGATGTTGGAAGCCTATTTTCCTTAGGGCTCGAACACACTGTACTATTTTGGTCGGCGAGTCATCAGATCGTTAGAGTATTTCACACTGAACGAGTGACTTTCTTGAAATCGGCTCGTTGTGGTTTTCGCCGACAAGATTGATCACCGACAGATCACCGACAAGGGATCACACACTGCCAGATATTTCACCAGGATGCATCCCCAATACAAAGCCAATATTACTTTTGTTTTTATTCTAATTGTGCACGAGAGCGGGCACTAATGATTTTCCTCTCTTGCTGTGCGTGCGTGTGCGCGCACACAAACACGCACGCACGCACGCACACACGCACGCACACACGCACACACAGGGCCAAATAATTAAAACAGCGGCGGGACTCGTAAAATTCTGCAATAAACATACAGCTTATATATTTATGCAGAGGAGAACGTATATCTGTCTGTCTGTCTGTCTGTCTCTCCCTTTCTTTCTCTCTCCACTCCGCTCCGTGCGTCTCCATTTGACACAGAGAGAGAGAGAGAGAGAGAGAGAGAGAGAGAGAGAGAGAGAGAGTGCGCGCACTTGGGGTGGGGTGCGCTGTGACAGAGCCAAATATCAAAGCTGCTATAGGCCTATCTAGAAACGCTTGGGAAGATGTCGCCGAGCGCTGGAATCGCACACAGATCTTCTCGCAGTGCTTTTCAAACACAGCGAGTAAAACCCCGACGAGCAAAGCCCGATCTTGTGGCAGATCGCCGTTTTTGTCGGCGAGCGCCAAAATTAGTTGGAGACAGCATAATCGTCTCAAAGTCGGGGCAGTGTGTTCGAGCCCTTAGTGGGAACACTCTGAGCCCCCACCTCACGTCTAAAATACACTTTTTGGACATGTATTATTTAAGGATACTGCATGTAGGGGGAGTTCAAGTTGAGTTTACAGAAGGTCCTTGAATTTAAATAAGCTACCTGAATCTCAAATGTATACCATGTTCCTACTGCACTGATCTGTTGGCCAAATGTCTGTCTGTCTGTCTGTCTGTCTGTCTGTCTGTCTGTCTGTCTGTCTGTCTGTCTGTCTGTCTGCCTGCCTGCCTGTCTGTCTGTCTGTCTGTCTGTCTGTCTGTCTGTCTGTCTGTCTGTCTGTCTGTCTGTCTGTCTGTCTGTCTGTTCATCCGTACTTCTGTCCGATAAGAGGAGAGGAGGAAGAGGTGAGGAGGGGGGAACACAAATGTCCAATATCTTTCAAAAATAGTAGATCTACTCATCACTTTGTGCTGCACTGTGAGCTTATAGATCTGCTGTTTTTGAATAGCTAAAGTATGAGGTGAGAAGACCTGCACACACTTATTTCCAGTTCTCATAGGAAAAGCACAAGACAGTACAGTTCAGATACAAGGTCTAGTAACAACCCCCTTCTGTGACCAGCACAGCTGATATCTTTGTTTGATGAGACCTGTGTGGTAGTGCTCGTTATTCACATGTTTAGAGAGATATTTCAACCAATCAGATTGCTTCGTCAGAATCAGAACTACCAGTTGTATAATATTTAATAACCCACCTGTTCAGGTGCAGCTGTGTTGTCATTGGTCAGTAGGCCTACTTCCTCTTGGTCTTCCTGGTTAGGCCCCTCCTCCCTGGTGTCTCCACCATCCAGCAGTCCTTCCTCCAATCGCTCCAACTCTATCTCCATCTCTCCTCCTAGGATCATTGTTGTTATTAGTCTGGAATCTCGGTATGGAAACCTGCATTTCCAAGGAGAGGACTTATACATTGACTCTGGTGATGAAGCTGCCTATTTGCATACTGGGCCCTGATTGGTCCCTCACAATTTAGTCTGGAGGACAGATTGTTGCAATGGCAGATGTGTCTGGTTTAAAGGCTAAAGGCCCATTCACACTGGGACAGATAACAGATGCATTCAAGTGGATGGTAAGATACAGATAAAAAAATATTTCGGTCTTGGTCGGGGGTGTTAGGGAGATAACATGGCCATTTCGCACTATATTAGTCTAAATGCGCCACATTTTGCACAGATGTAGCCCAGGGCTTGCTCTAATGATTTAGCTAGGGCACCCGAGTCGACGACCTTCGTGGTCACCACAGGGGCCAAATCAAGTTGGGCTCCCATCGACTTTCAATACAGGAGGAAAATACCCAGAAAAACCTTTTTTTCTGGGCATTTAAGTAGGATGTGAGGGGTCTAACTAGGGGTTTGTCATGATGCTGAATCCATTGCAAGCATTTGTTTTGCACAAAAAACATTCCTTGGGCTACAAATGGCCCCAGAAAACGATGGTTTAGTGATGAAAAGTGATGAGTCATCATCACTTTTTAGGGTTTAATTACGTTTCCTTTCCATATAGCTACACTGGTCTATCGATAAATGTGTGTAATCTCTGGGTTCATGTCAAGGTGCAGGTTTGTCAAAATGTATTCAAATACAATGTCCATGTATTTGGCAGATAATCACAGTGTTTGTGGGGCGGCATAGCTCCGGGGTAGAGAAACCGTTATTAGAGCACGAAGGGTTCCTGAAGGGTTCCCAGTTCGAATCCGGGCTCCCCCTGAGTTAATGTCGTAGGGTCCTTGGGCAAGACTCTGAACCCCTAGTTGCTCCCGGTGAGCAGGTTGGTGCCTTGCATGGTTTCCTCCGCCACCGGTGTATGAATGTGTGCGTGAATGGGTGAATGTAATGCACAATCTATGTAAAGCGCTTTGGATAAAGCGCTATATAAATGCACCATTTACCATTTACTTATTTATATCCATAATAATACATGTTTCCCTTAAAAACCTGCACTATCCACACCTTTCACACAGATTTAATTTCTTTGCTAAATAGTTACTATATCGATTTTAAATCATTGAATCGTATCTTATCGCCATGAATGAACCAATATCGTCCATGTATCGTCAACCATGTATCGTGATGAGTATCGAACTGCTATTAAAATGTATCGTTACACCCCTAGTTCACATACATGGTGTTAGTAACCTCACGTCACCAGTCTTTCCACCTCAGAGAAAAGTGTTGTATTGGTTAACAACGGGTCATGTGATTCGGTCTGGGCGTGGCCTAAGCCGGCAACAGGCAGAAGAAGTGACGTCACTTTGTTTCGGTCCCCCCCCCTGTTTGTTTCCACAATCCCTGTTTAAATGCTACAGAAGTGCAGTCTTGCCAGTCGCTGTGAGTTGGACTAAAAGATGGATTTACCAAACAAACTTTTCAAAAAATAGGCAAAACTATGCCTTCACCTGGAACCACTCAGGCCGCAATCACACATACGCTTGAGACATCTTCTCCGTATCGTCTGAGAATGAGGGAGGGGGAGGGGAGAGTCCAATGCATTGTCAATGGAAGGTTGTTTGGTTTTTTGTCGTTGCCGTGTCTCTTGCTCAACCGAAGGCTGTCTTTTGGCCACGTGACGTTCGTTGACAATGAATTGGACCTCCCCTCCCCCACTCATTCCCCCACTCATTCTCAGATGATACGGACACGATAAGCTGTCGCAACTGTTTGGACGGCGCCTCAGCCCTTGAACAGCACAGTGGAAACTCACCAGACCTGAATGTTTAGAGATTTTGAATATTTGTGTGTTGAATGCTTTGAGATTTCACATGAGAGGTGTGTGCAACAACTGAACATTGTGTGCAACAACTGAACAACACTATTTGAACACTTTGAAAATTGAATGAATGAATGTATTATTGATCCTCTCCTCTCCTCTCCTCTCCTCTCCTCTCCTCTCCTCTCCTCTCCTCTCCTCTCCTCTCCCCTGCCCTCACAACAGCAGACTTAAACTAGGAATCTCAGGAATGTTTTGACAGAGCGTGAGGTATTTTAAAAGCAACGCCCCAGTTGCCTTAAAGTTAAAGCAGACATTGACAGGCAGGCATTTCGAGCAGGTGAAGTTTGCTTTCAGGTTGCCCGACCAGACAAGTGCTCATTTGAGAGCGGACTCAACCGTCTTTAAACACAACACCAGATATCTGTCTAAACACCTGAACGTATATGGCTGCATTCATCAAAGTCTCTTCGAAAGAAGAATGCATTTCCCACAATGCTTTGCGGCAAGTGGCTCTGAGACCTTAGTGTCAACCCCTGTTAATAGTCGGGGAGCCACAGGCCCAAAAGCTCAAAGAATAGGGTTTTACCTGTGACGTCATGACATACTTTGTATTTTTGTTTTTTCTATTCACTTGGTCATTAAGGTACACAGAATGAGAGGCCTGCCCTGCCGGAAACATTGCGAAAAAAGATTATGGCCATTTGTATATTCACTCCATCGACTTCACTATACAGGAAAAAATGAATCTGATTTAAGTAGCATGTGAGGGGTCAAACTAGGGGTTCTTCATGATTCTGAATCCATTGCAAACATTTGTTTTGCATGAAAAACATTCCTTGGGCTAGATTTTGGCCTCTCAAAACTGTGATTTTTGATGAATCATCACTTTTCACCGTTTTGTGGGGCTGAAATCTAGCCTAAGGAATGTTTGTCATGCAAAACAAATGCTTGCAATGGATTCAGAAGCATGAAGAACCCCTAATTTGACCCCTCACATGCTACTTAAAGCAGATTTATTTTTGTATTATTTTCCTGTATAGTGACGTCGATGGGACTTTCTTTTTCGCAATGCTTCCAGCAGTGCAGGCCTCTCATTCTGTGTACCTTATTGACCAAATTAACTCATTCGTAGTTTACGGCCGTAAAGCCTGTAAATTTCTCTATGTCTTTCACTGCCGGGCTTCTCCTACCTGTTAACGTGGGCGCTCGTCCAGTTCCCATCGTGCGTGGATCGGACACTGCTGCATCGTGTGTTCGCGTATTCCATCAGCTTCTCAAATCCGTTGAAACTTTTTCAATTGATCAATAAGTTCTCCATCTGTAAGCCACGGAGTTTAGACAGAAAGCTGACGGGCCAAAATAGAGGACGGACATCCGCTTCCGGTTGAGGGATTCAATGTTAAGTTGTCCGCTCAATAATGTGTCCGTGTAGAAACCGATCACGGAGCATTAGTTCCGGCCTATTTTAGTTCCGCTTCGATAAAAAAAAAAAGTTTAATTAATTTTTATTACATTTACGGGTTCTACGGGCATGGCAGAGAAGGGGTACAAAGGGGTATTTTGAGGGCAGAGTTTGAGTTAATAGAAAAAACTAAAAATAAAAAGTATGTTATGACATCACAGGTCCTCTCAAATTTTGGGCCTGTGGCTCCCCGGCTATAAAGCTCTGAACAGCCCAGAACAAAGTAATTAGGTTTGTGCTTTGTCTTCCTCTTCGGGCCCACCTTACCAATCATCACCACAAAAGCGTGGGTTGGCAGAGTACAGAGTACAGCATCTTGCAATGGGCCTGGTGTACAAGATACACTACACCTCCAAGATACCCATGTACCTGACTAAATACTTCCAAAACATCAAGGATGTTCACGATCACAACACCAGAGGCAGCTCCACTAATCATGTTCAACCTAGATTTAACACTATAAAAGGCTCTAATTTGTTCTCCTGCTATACCACCAACATGTGGAACGCCCTTCCGCAAGCCTTAAAGGCTTAACTCATTGTGCGTTGCTGTTGTCAAATCAAGTCTTTGCCATGTCTATTAGAGCCCTGCTCAGGCCTATGATGTGAGCCCCGGCCCGGCCCTGGCCCATGGAATTCAGGCCCAGCCCGGCCCCTGGCCCGTTTGGTACTGCTATTTACAACCTGAGCCCGGCCCAAAGCCCGGCACCTTATTTATTTAATGAACTATTTTCGTGCGGCTTTCACTGCTGCGCACAGCAGCTACACTCTCAAGGGCAGTCCATACTCCCAGCGACAACCGAACTTTGCGTCGGAAAGGTCCGGTCAGGGTATCTGCACATTTCCCAAGTACAAATTCAATACTTTTTAAGGCTTTTTAATACCTCTAAAATGACAAATCCAATACCATTACCGTGGCAAAGGAATCGACAAATGTAAGGCCACATTCATAAATCAGAGACAAAGCAGTGTTTGTCAGTGGCAAAGCAGTGTATCAGTAAAAAGCTACCACATATACAGTATGAATAATCAAATGCACATGCAAGCCTGGCCAACCAATATTCTTATTCAACAATTATGTGGGCAAATATTGACCTTCATTGTAACTTTGACCTTTTAAATCCAAAAGGAAAACATCTCTCCCAATTAATTTGAGTACAATCCCAGTACTCACAGCAATACTGCACAGGGCCATTACCTGTCCAATTTGGCCCAATTCATGACCCATGAATAAAAAACAATATAGGCCCAACATGAAATGGTGAAAGGAGCCTTACAAATGCATGGTAGGCCACCTCTGGGGCTTTATGAAATCACCTGGGTCCAGAATTTAAACTGTATAGTCCCTCATCCATCCATGTTGTCAGAAAGTAACCCACATAACATATCTCCAGATGAGACCCCTCCATTGATTCCAATCACATATTCATTTGTGTTTTTGTTAACCTTCATAGCCTTTATATGGATAATATAATTCACAGTCGTGGCTATAAAATAATTGCAATGTAAATATAACGTGGTTTATGAATGCACACTGATCAGAGACACCCGTCTCACACACAGAGAAATAGTTTATCTTCCTCCCAGTCTCGTGGTAAAGGCATGCAGCTGGTTTGTTTCTCAACTTACAAATAAAGTAGGCTGCTTTCTGACAAGCAGCTCAGCAACGACATATAGCACTGGAATGTCTGCGATCCGCGATGCCCCCACAACGCTCTGTTGTGTCAACCAACACGCTACATGCTATTAGATTAGCATCTATCTAGGGCTACTGAAGCTCAGAGGGGATGCGTTTTATTAACACTTAAGTTGCAATCAATTATTCTCTTTGAAGGTCCGCGATGCCATGGTCTCCATAGACTTCCATGTAATTCATAGTGCACGGATCGTGCACGCCCATGCCTAAAACATGCACCACGTGTGTGCACACTGTTCACAGCTTTCAAACAAAAAAATCCGCTTGGAAATCCGTTCAGGCATTCATGATTTAGCAGCCATTATGTTTTTTTCAGATGTAAACAAACATGGCTGCCATGTTTGAAAGAATGGGTTGGTATGTGGGTTAAACATACAATTTCGCGATCGCGATCATGCCTATTACATTTCTGGAGGTCCAAAAAACTTTTTTGATATTTCTTTTTTTTTTTTCAAAAACAGCCCAAACTCTGGAAACTCGGGGTTGGCACCAGTAGAAGATAGGGACAGTCAGGCAAGTCCCGTAAAAGCCGCGCTCAGAGATGGGCAGTATTTGAAATACATGTATTTGAAATACGTATTTGAAATACTTTTTTGTATTTTGTAATTTGTATTTGGTTGGGACGGAAAAAATTGGATGTAATTTGTATCAAAATACTTTCAGGTCTAGTATTTTCTGTATTTGAAATACAAAATACTTTTTATGTAATTTTATTCTCAAATGGACACATTTTAAACATTCACAAAGGTTTAAACTGTAGGGGGAAAGACACATTTTCTTTCAATCTTATTTGCTGGTGGTTTGTGTGTGTGTGTGTGTGTGTGTGTGTGTGTGTGTGTGTGTGTGTGTGTGTGTGTGTGTGTGTGTGTGTGTGTGTGTGTGTGTGTGTGTGATACAGCCATAGCACTTGACTTTGGTTTGCTTCAAATGTATCGTGTTATGATTACAATTTCGAATTACTTGCGCACAAGTACTGCATTCATCTGCGTATGTATGTATGTAGGTTGGTAGGTAGGTAGCTGTGTGTGTTTAAGCATGTAGCACAATAAGGGACCAGCATTTCTGGCAATGTCATCATTAACAGCCAATGAGGGACCAGCATTAGTACTGGTGATGTCAGTGGTGATATCATTGGCATCGCCAGTGGTGAGCACACCTCATGGCGCACTCTGTTGGCGTACAAGCAGGCCATACATGGCCTACTTGTGCACAAGGCGCAAGTTGGCACCTCAACAGAGAGCAGTTTTAGTTATTATAAGGCTGGCAGAGCGGGTTTTGCACTCTATGAAGTACTGGCGCAGAGCCCTTTTCCTTTAGAAGATAACGGTAAAGTGGGTTCCAGACGATACGCGGTCACCGCCTCCTAGTAATTCATTTTCAATGAGAGGCGGGCGGCTATTTCTGCCGCGCAGCGAAGTTTTGAGGCAGCGAGGCGAGCGGGCGCAGTCCCGTGAAAATCCCAGCGAGCGTGCTCGTTTGTGCATGCGTACATGGGCAGTGAGAGATGGATTGTGTTCATCTTTGTGAAATACCTTGTGGCATTTACTCACTGAGCGAGTGTGTTTGTGTCTCACCGCGGTGCGGTAACCCAACCCGCGTATCGTCTGGAAGGCACTTCTGGCCTGAGCTCTCACACACTGGCACACAGTGGTAAACATTTAGGCTCAAGACTAACACCATAGTATGGTCAATTTAAGTGCCTTCCACACGATACGCGGTCACCGCTATGGCCGCCGCTTGGGTCAGCGGTTACCGCACGCGGTATTTCACAAAGATGAACACAATCCATCTCTCACCGCCCGCATATGCATGCTCAAACGAACACACTCGCGGGGAATTCACGGGACCGCGCCCGCTCGCCTCGCCGCCCCAAAACTTCTCTGCACGACCAAAATAGCCGCCTGCCTCCCATTGAAAATGAATTACTAGGAGGCGGTGACCGCGTATCGTCTGGAACTTGAAGGCACTTTATTCTTCAAATTTCTGACAGGCAGTTAATTTAAAACTTGGCAGTCAATCTATAAAAGTACTAATCATTGCATACATTTTTATAAAAAGTATTTATGTATTTTCAAAATACAAAATACGTATTTGAATCTTAAATACATTTCTCTGGCCTGTATTTATATTTTGTATTTTGATAAATTTTTTGACCCAGTATTTGTATTTTGTATCAAAATACTTTTCAATGTATTTTCGCCCATCTCTGGCCGCGCTGTGGTTTGCCAGAGGCACTTTGAGTGACGCTTCCCCCCAAACATTTACTATTCTGTCCCCCAGTAGATGTTAACTCAGACGGCGCTGAGCGGCTCATGCAACAGCAGGGAGCGTTCGTTTTGGTCCACTCGACCGTCTGTTTTGGTCGCATCACAGCAATCATTACATTACTTTTTTTGGATTACGTCGGACGGCTCAGAACCAGGAAAAAAAACTACGGAGTGAAACAAACGCAACAAGTCTGTTTGCGACACGTTTATTCATTCTGCCCCAGATAAAAATGCCATGAACGTGTTACTTTGCATGCATGATTTATTATGAGGCAGAATAATAATTTGCATAAAACCACAATATTCATTGAATTATTAAAGAAATAATGATTTAACGTACAAACTTCTCACCCCATAGCCTGTGTAGATATAGGTTCAAATTGCATGTGAAAAAAGTTTTGTGCGCGTAACGCGAAAATCCCAGGAGGAGATAGATTTGTCCTGTTTTTCATATAATTCAAAATAGCGGGAGATCTAAAGGTCAGAGGTCAAAAGTCAGAGTGTCAAAGTAGACTGATAGATAAATAATGACAACTAGAAAATATTGTTCCTTCGAAACAATTGTGGGCTCGCTTCAAGCCAGAAAACAATGTCTATAAAAGTACAAAATGTCAAGATCGCAGGCAGTACTCTCTTTGACGTTACTGACGCATTCGGACACTGCATGCATGATTTGAGGCATTTTGTTCCAAAAATGGGTTATGCAAAAGTTGACCTGCTGGTGGCGCTATAACAGGCCAATGTGAGAAGGGTGGCATCTGTTCCTTGACCTAGTGGGAATGTGCTTGCAAGATTTCACGCACATCGCAGGCTGGAGGTGTTTTTGGCCACTTTATCGCTGCATGCAGCTATATTTATTATTATTATTATTATTTTAAGTATGTAGGAGTAGAAAGGAACCGAAGTTTTGAGGAGAACTTGATATGACTGATTAGTATGCCTGATAGATAAATAATGACAATATCTCAAGTGTGCTCACCTTTCAGGTGAGCCCACAATTAGGCTACAAGGCGATTTATTTGAGAAATGACTACTTTGGCTCGATTCGCTGTGTACACAGACACACACACACACACACAGTTTGTGTGTGAGCGTGTGACAGTCTTGTGTCTAGAAGAAAAACCCTCGGAGGCGCTGAGCGGCTTATTTGGCTAATGTATGACACGACCAATAACAGCAGTGTTGCTATGGATACGTGAAAGGACCCATAGCCTAGAGTGCTGCCTTCCACACACCTCCTCCATTCTAGCTGCACTGAGACGTCTAGGGTGAAATTCACAGCGCAAAATGGTTCTCAGCCCAGCCCGGCCCTAGGCCCGTTTCTGGAGTGGCTTTGTCTGTCCCGTACAGTCTGTCCCATAGGCTTCCAAGGAGTCCTGTGTTCAAGGCCCCCCCCCCCCCTTCCCTGACGAACACTAAGAGTTGAGGCATTACATTTTGTGCTTCACATGACAATTTGGCCCTCGAGACAAAATCATTCAGAATTCAGAATTCATAAAAATATAGAACTAAAGCACATAGAAAGTATGGATCTAGAACACAGATTTCACAGCTCTAGAACACATAGAATAAAAACCGAGGTTTGATTTTTGAGATACAGAAACGGCCCGAGCCCGGACCGTTTTGGCGTGCCGGGCCTGGCCGGGCCCTGGCCGGGTTTCAGACGGGCCTGCAGGACTCTAATGTCAATACAAATGTCAGGATGCAGTGTCAGCCTGACTTCATCAAAATCATTTTCCCACCACAACATCCTCAACATCGTGCATGTGTTGTGGGCTTGTAGATCTGTTCTGATGCCTCAGAGATTTGCAGCACCATTGTAACATTGTCCCCGGCACTTACATTTGGCAGTGTGAATCAAAGCCCTATAAATGTGCATGTTTGATGTGTCTGTGGGACATGCACATTTAGCATCATCTTATACTGTACACATTACATCATCTTATACTGTACATACACTACACAGTCATTCAGTTCTGTTGAATCCTTACCTGTCAATTTAACCCAGTCTGTCCACGATCCTTATCTGCAGACACACAGCTACTAATTAATGTCACAAAGTGCCAAGTTATGGTCCCGGACTGGAGAGTTACTTTACCGTTTTGTAGTTGAACACAGTTTAAACCTGACAATGAAATGGTTTGTATTTCCTGGTTAGTTAGAATGGAGAGGTAGGCGGAGAGACACAGAGAGACAGAAAGGAAGAGATTGTGGTCACAGTGGTTTCCTACTCACATCACAACCAGTGATCATGTCTACATATGTAAAAGGATGTACAAGAAAACAAGTGCTCTACGCACCGGTTGTGTTTTACTAAGCTAGGCCTACATTGAGCTAATTATTATTATTATTATTATTATTATTATTATTAGTAGTAGTAGTAGTAGTAGTAGTAGTAGTAGTACCATCTTGCAAAAAGAAGAACTGATCATTTTTAGTTTAGTTAGACTATAGAACTTGTCTGACTTTATTCCATCCATCTTTCCTTTCCTTAATACACTTTTTTATTCCTCCCGCAGTTTTGGTGGCATGCACTTAAGTTGGGCCTCTCCCCTCCAATTGTAATCCATTCCTTGCATTTTGCTAATATATATATATATATATATATATATATATATATATATATATATATATATATATATAAAATTATATTAAATTATTTGTGTATTAATTTTCTCAGTTGACTTGAATTAAAAGAAATCAACTTTAACCAAAAATGGAGATGATTGATATCATAGATGTCTGACATCATAGACAGGAGACTGACGCAGTATGTCCTTATATGGACACTATTCTTTGTGTCCATATAGGGTGTGCCAAATGTAGTTCTAAGAGCGGCCATTTCTTGGGTAAACACAGCCTTACACAGGTGTTCTGATTAGACTATAGCATTAGTTCTATGCAATCAAACAATTGAAACACCTGTGTTTTGACCCAAGAAATGGCCGCTAAGGACTACAATGACGTAGCCGCTGGCACACACTACATGTATGTGAGAATCATGCACGCATATAATGTCCCCCAAACATTTTATTGAAAGCCCATTAGACTTTGGTTGTTTCCTATCAGTTTGCATGTTATATTTGTGTCACAGTTGCAGGCATGGGCACATTGTTGTGGTGAATCAGGGGGACAGATGCTAATGTGAAAGCCCCCCTGCCTTTCATTGAAATGAACCACCACAAGGCAAACTGCATGCTCTTTACCTTGAAATGAACCACCACCACACACACACACACACACACACACACACACACACACACACACACACACACACACACACACACACACACACACACACACACACACACACACACACACACACACACACACACTGCTGTTTCTATAATATCTATAATGCTACTGACTCAAGTGCCAGTTTGCACACACACCAAAAGTTCAAATATGAAAAATGTTTTCTGCCTGACAGCAACATAATATTCTATAACTTCCACATTAAAAATGCATGTAAATATAAGCGTTGCATATAGACGTCCCTCAAGTGTTTCTGTACCTTTATTCATATACTGTATAATGATGTTTTCTGCATATTACTGTATTATCATTTTTCTTTAAATGTCTTGATGAACTGAATACACAAAAACAAGCCCTGGGTTTATTGGGTTATCCTTTTAGCATTCCTTTGTATAAATATGTGCCACCGCGCCTTTTCTTTTTGCAAACTGTTAATAACATATTCAATATTACAAGCAGATTAGATTCAACCCATTAAGACCTGATTTAAAAAAAATAGCAGATCTGTTTCAGTCTGCATTTGTGTCTCGGTGCACTTGCACGACAGCGTTGTGGTTGTCAGAGAGACATTTGGCAGGAAATGTGTGTCTGGTTTCAACTAAAGTCTTCTACTAAAGCCTTTCTCGTGCAGTACAACACCTACACAAAATAGGCACAAGTAGGCCACCTGCTATAGAAACCTTTAACCACTTAAACCAGGGGTGTGCAAAGTGCGGCCCGATGACACATTTTACACAGCCTGCAGCTTCCTCCCTAAATGGTACTACAAACGGCCCTGCAGCACCGTCAAACAAGATGTTTATTGTATAAACAATGTTATTGTATAATTTGTCAGTATTCCTTGTTCCCTGCTATTTTGTTTTACCTTACACGTCTGGTTACATTTGGTAATGTGAGTTATTTGTATTTAATTCAAATAAGTCACAATTTCAATTATTCTGAATTAGTTTTTCTAGTTTGAGAGTTAAAGTTCATTTTTCTTCTCTCTCTCAAAACTGTCTCCTGGTTCTCGCTTTTATGTCTTTTGGTCTCGAGTATTTTTGTGTGAGGGGTGAAAGGTCGGAAGGTGGGGCCTCCACTGGGTTGCCATGTTGGCTAAAAGTGAGCTACTTTTCCCACGGACATACAGTAAATGAACGGACAATCGTTTTCAATTAGATTAGATTCTATTCTACTTGTATCTGCTATTTTAGAGAAATATCTTGTAAGAAATGTTAAAGTATTTGAAATAACACAAATCTTAAACATATTTATAGATGGGGTCATAGGGAACATGTTTGACAACATTAGGAAGGAAGTGAACATAATAAACTTTACTGTAACAAAATGAATTAATTATTAATAAACTGTACGTACATTAGAATGATCAGCTGATCCACAGTGTGTGGTTTAAAGTTGAGAGGATATGAATCACTCACTGCCTCGGCCTGATGGCATCATAAGTCTAGTATCTCCCCCAGTCCATAGGGATATCCCTTTGGGCTAGTGGTTAGGTTATTAGACATTCACACGGGAGACCCGGGTTTGAATCCCGGTCGTCACACATTCAAGTTCAGGAGAGTTCGGACGAAGGTGATTCTCTTGAACGCTGCCTTCAGGTATGGCATGGAAAGATAAGGGAGGAACTTGCATTTATTTTACCATACCTTAGCTTTGGCTGAACTGACACCACTGGATATTCACAAACTTACAATGAAGCAAAAGTAAATGAATTTAAATGTGAGTTCAGTTTAAAACTCACCTTGTAGGGATGGCGTCCATGTAGGGATGTCTGAACACACTCTGGTCCTCTTTATAAACTCACCTTGTAGGGATGGCGTCCATGTAGGGATGTCTGAACACACTCTGGTCCTCTTTATAAACTCACCTTGTAGGGATGGCGTCCATGTAGGGAGGACCTCTTTATGAGCTTCACCTCTTTTACACTGAGAAACACATGAATCATTATCAGTAAAACATCAAACATGACATTCCCTTACATTACACTAATATGTTTAAACAGAAAAAACATCTGCTGTGAGAACAAACTAGCTGCAAATTGCAACACTAGATTTTTAATCTGATGAATCTAGGATTGCAATACCTCCCATAGGGTTTCAATGCATCAAAACCTTTTTTTTTTTTTTTTGCTATCTGATAGTCAAACTCACCAATATTGCGGCTCTGTGGAAAGCTTGAATCCTCTTTCCATCTGCAAAGTGTTTGTTTCAGACCAGTAAGACTCCCTAATCAGGAGCCAATCAGGAGGGAATATGTGAAATGGGACAGATCCATGTTGATGACATGACTGTAGAGATACTGTGTACCGCTTTGTGTGATTTTAGGGCAAAATCTGTAGGAGCAGTGTCCAAAAATGTGTTTTGCAAAAATCGGCCTGATGGTGGCGCTAGAAGAGGGCCATGTGAGAAATCAGGGGTGGAGGTTGTGGTTTGCCAGCCAAGGAGTGGGTGGGCAAAGTTTGGCATTGATAGGGGCAACGGTGGCGGAGATATGAGTAGGGGAAAAGTGTGACGTGATGTGTGACGGACAGACTGACTGACAGACTGACAGACAGACAGTCGGTGGAGGTTTTGATAGTAACTGCGACTTGACGGTCGCAATAAATCCACCGTAAACATGTTATGAGCTACTTTCTGTCAAGAAATCCGAGCAGGCATGTTTTTTTTTCCTAAGTGTTGAACTTCGGAAGCGCTCGTCTTCTATAACACCATGTCCCTCTGCCTCCTGCATTATGTGACATTTAGAACCAGCTGCTACACAGGACCGCTGAGTGACTTCCCATGAGCGCTTCCAAACTCCAATACTTAGACAAAATGATCACCTGAACTGAATTTCTTGACAGAAAGTATCTCATAACAATAACATGGCTACGGTGGATTTATCTAAAAAAAAAAAAAAAAAAACACTTTGCAGATAGAAAGAGCATAATTCAAGCTTTCCAATATTGGTGAGTTTCACGTTGTTTAATTAAAAAAAAAAAAAGTTGTGATGCATTGAATCCCTATTGCAACCCTAGATTCATCAGATAAAAAAAATATGGTGTTGCAATTTGTGTCTAAGACCAAACCTGCCATTTCCTTACATTACACTAATATGTTGAAACAGAAATACATTCAAAGTCCCACTCCTAAACAAGTGTAAATAACTAGGCTACTAGTTCACAGTCAGCTTCCACCTCTCTTGTTTACAATCTCCAACCCTCAAAATATAGAGCAGGGGTCTTCAACGTTTTCAGGCCAAGGACCCCTTAGTTGAGAGAGAGATGAAGCAGGGACCCCCACAACCTGTTCATAGATTCCATATAGTTTCATCGTTTGACAGCACAATCATCAGTGTATGTTGGATTCATCTCAATTTGTGTTTTCAGATATTTAACCACTTGAACCGTCAATACTTAAAAAAAAAAAATTGAACTTTCACTCTGTACTTAGTCTGCTCTTTTTCCCCTCTACACCAAAGCTCTTTGCCGAAAATAGCCGATCTACAAGTTTGTAGATCTGCTATTTTTGGCTAAAGTTCTCAGAATATATTATGGACGCTTGGGTTCAAGTAATTAATGTAAAAAATTAGAAAAGTTTCTATCTCTCAAAGATTTTGAGGCCCCCGTAGTAACTCTGAGGACCCCCTAGGGGTCCCGGACCCCCTGTTGAAGACCCCTGATATAGAGCATCAAAGGTTTCATGGTCATGATTCACTGCCATCCTGGATGGCTTGGTTCAAGGCCCCCCCCCCCCTTCCCTGACGAACACTAAGAGTTGAGGCATTACATTTTGTATAACACTGTTCTATTGTGAAAATAGCAGATCTACATGCTCGCAACGCCTTGCGTTTTGACAATTTGGCCAATGTTTAATTTGTCATTTTAGAGGTATTAAAAAGTCCTTCAATTGTCACTTTAGAAATGTGCAGATACCCTCTATACACTAAACTTTATGTTGGTTAGTTTACTGTTGAGTGAGAAAACAATGTTGCACATTACGTTAATCATCTGGGGACCCCCCAAAATAATTAGGGGACCTCTCTGGCCCACAGGTTGAGAACTAGCCGCTAATTGCAACACTTTTTGTCACTTTTTGTTTGAATATGTTGAATCTAGGGTTGCAATACCTCCCATAATGCATTAAAACAGATTTTTGCTATCTGATTATATTAAACAACGTCAAGCTCATCAATATTGGGTCTGTATGGAAAGCTCGGAGAATCCTCTTTGTATCTGCAATGTGTTTGTTTCATAAAAACCTAGCGTAGACATGTTATGATGAGTTATATCTGTCAATAAATCTGTGCGGACATGTTTTTTTCTAAGTCTTGAACTTGGGAAGCGCTCGTCTTCTATAACACAACATCCCTCTGCCTCCTGCATTATGTGACATTTAGAACCAGGTGGTACACAGGACCGCTGAGTGACTTCCCACAAGCGCTTCCAAACTCCAATACTTGGAAAAAGTTATCACCTGAACTGACTTTCTTGACAGAAAGTAGCTCATAAGATGTCTACGGTGGATTGTTCTGAAACAAACACTTTGCAGATAGAAAGAGGACTATGCAAGCTTTCCATACAGCTGCATTGTTGGTGAGTTTGACGTTGTGTAATACAATCAGATTGCCTGTTTTGATGCATTGACTGCCTATGGGAGGAATTGCAACATTAGATTCATCCGATTAAAAACAAATCTAGTGTTGCAATTTGTGGCTACCCAACTGCTATGCTCTAGACCAGGGGTCTTCAACGTTTTCAGGACAAGGACCCCTTAGTTGAGAGAGAGATGAAGCAGGGACCCCCACAACCTGTTCATAGATTCCATATAGTTTCATTGTTTGATAGCACAATCATCAGTGTATTTTGGATTCATGTCAATTTGTGTTTTCAGATTTTTAACCACTTGAACCATCAATACTTAATAAACTTGACCTTTCACTCTGTACTTAGTCTGCTCTTTTCCCCCTCTACACCAAAGCTCTTTGCCGAAAAATATGTGAGCTTGTAGATCTGCTATTTTTGGCTAAAGTTCTCAGAATGCTATGGTTCAAGTGGTTCATATAAAAAACGAGAAAAAAGTTTCTATCACACAGTGGTTTGGAGGACCCCCTGAAGTAACTCTGAGGACCCCCTAGGGAGTCCCGGACCCCCTGTTGAAGACCCCTGCTCTAGACTGCATCAAAAATGTGCTTCCATGTGTATCTGAAAATGTACCATTAAAGCATAGCATTTTTACCTGGATAATCTCTTCATAGAATCCTCCACATCACCATGACAGTACAGCATCTTTACCAACATGATCTCTTCAGAGAATCTCCTGGTATTTGGTTTCAGTGAATCCTCCATATTAGTATATGAGTATAGAGTAGGCCTGTAGTGAATATAGTAAGTCCTCCACATCAGTATAGAGTATAGAGTATAGAGTATAGAGTAGGCCTATAGTGAATAGAGTAAGTCCTCCACATCAGTATAGAGTATAGAGAATAGAGAATAGAGCAGGGGAGCCCAAAAGGTAGATCGTGATCTACCAGTAGATCACCAAGGGTGTCCAGGTAGACCACATGACATGCCAAAATATAAAAAGAATATGTCAATATGACATCAAGAAGGGCCTGTCAGCTCCCTTCATGGCTTCTAAAGTATAGGCAAACCTCCAATGCAATACTTTGTTCAAGAGTCAGTAGCATTACAAAGAACCCCAAAACCTACCACTTCCATACAGAATGGGATGAAGACATTTCCCCCAGTATTTCCCATTTATTTCCCCCTTACAGTAAGTGTGTTTGTCTAAAATGTAAGGCCAGTGCTGCTATTCCAAAGCCCCCCTCAGGCCCTCGGCTAAAACATTGTGGATGGGTAGATCATGTTGAGCTCGTCATTTTAAAAGTAGATCTCATGTCAAAAAAGTGTGGGCACCCCTGGAATAGAGTATAGACTAGTACAGAGTCCTCCACATCAGAATAGAGTATAGAGTATAGAGTATAGAGTAGGCCTATAGTGAATATAGTAAGTCCTCCACATCAGTATATGAGTATAGAGAATAGAGAATAGACTAGTACAGAGTCCTCCACATCAGTATATGAGTATAGAGAATAGAGAATAGACTAGTACAGAGTCCTCCACATCAGTATATGAGTATAGAGAATAGAGTATAGAGAATAGAGTATAGACTAGTACAGAGTCCTCCACATCAGTATAGAGAATAGAGTATAGAGTATAGAGTAGGCCTATAGTGAATATAGTAAGTCCTCCACATCAGTATATGAGTATAGAGAATAGAGTACAGAGTATCAGTGTTACCAGATGGGAAATGTTGAATTATCGTACCGGAGGCTCAGAATTATCGTATTTGACATGAAACTATCGTACACGGCCAAAAAAAGAGAAAATCACTCGCGTAAAAACGTAATTTCACCAAAAGATGCGTCTTTAGTGTAAGAAATTACCTCGTTTTAGACTCCTGCGTGACAAAAACGCATCAGATATGCTGTGTGGAGGCAGGCAACTTCTTGGAGCTTACACAAATAAAAGCCTGAAACTGGTCTGGAAAGATGCAACCAGTGTTTTTAATGCCTCCAAGTACAGATCTATTTCCTGGCTTATTTTGAGAAGCCAAACCAGATCCCAGATCAGCAGCCAGGGAAAATAGTGAATTCACGCTCTTTTTGATGATATGCCGAAATTATCGTACATTTGGGCATTTTTGGAATTATTGATCGTACATCGTACAGAGGGTCAAATTATCGTATAAATACGATAATTATCGTACGTCTGGCAACACT
>NC_137818.1:1434246-1466746 GCF_963921795.1 Nannobrachium achirus | reverse complement strand
CTACCATATTAGAGCGGTGTTGATCCCTGCCAAGTGCCTACCATATTAGAGCGGTGTTGATTTCGTAGACCAAAAACTATGGGGAAAAATGTCCGTGGGAGCTACCCTTTTATCACTGACAAAAACTAAATAAAAACTACATTAATATGAAGTTATCATGACTAAAATTAAATAAAAACTACATTAATATGAAGTTATCATGACTAAAACTAAACATGTATGGGTTTTTCTATCTGTGGCACCGCAAAATGGCCGCCACGCCGCTGCATTGCCTTATAGGAGCCATGGTTCTCGCATTAAAGAGAAAAAAAAAAGAACATTTTGAACTCTCCTTTGAAACGACTAAACCTACGGCACCTACCCAGTGGCGTCAGTTCAGAAAAAGCTAAGGTAGGTTGCCATACCTTATAGCAACAGGCATGATACATTTATTTCAAGAAGTACATTTAAAAATGTCCCCCGTTTCTAAGGTTTCTTGGGCTGGCAGCCTGGAACGGTTGTTCAAGTGCAGCTAAACTTGGCATGTTAGTAAACGTGCCACAATTAACAATAATGCATTGCACCTGTGCAGCTGACCTAGCCGGACCCAGGGTATGGCAGCTGCATACCCCTGCCATACCCAATTGACGCCCCTGTAGGTAAAACTATGACTAAATATATTGACAATTTTGGCAACAAATAAAAACTAGACTAAAATGTCACGGTAGGGACTGGTGGAGAAGAGATCCAGTAGAACTAAAAGACAAGTCATTTTATGTTTGGTTGCACTCGGGTGTTGCACTCTGAAAATAGCCGATCTAGATCGGCTTGTAGATCGCTTGTAGATCGCTTGTGAGCTTGTAGATCAGCTTGTGAGCTTGTAGATCGGCTTGTAGATTGCCAAAAATGTTTTGTCGACAAAATCAACTGTACATTTAGTCGAGTAAAATATTAAGATATTTAGTCGACTAAACTAGACTAAAACTAAAACATTTCAGATTACTAAAATATGACTAAAACTAAATTGTATTTTATTCAAAAGACTGGAACTAAAACTATACTAAATATGCTGCCAAAATCAACACCGATAGGCTACCTCGATATCGATATTACTCACGATATTAGTAAAAAACAATTGATTTCTGCTTCATGTCCACTGCCTGCCTACACCAGATAATGAATATCATATCCATGCATGCACACTGCACAGTACACATAGAAGGTTTAGGTAGGTTTTATTGAAATAACCACAACTGGCTACAGATGGACTGTTTTTATTTTCATGTGCTACGTGCATGCATAGTGTGTCTGTTAATTATTTGGACACATACACCAATACCTCATTTCAAGCCTATCAACACAAGCCATGCATATCAATCTTCGTTGATATGTACAGTATAGCTTGCATTTTGATACCTCGATATCGATACATTTTGGATATATTGCCTAGCCTTATTATGAAAGCAGGGGCTGAAAAGATAAAAGGACCTTTTGGTGAAAACACTGAAAATAGACGACCTCGCGCTGCGACGCGTTGTGAGCTTGGAGGTCGGCTGTTTTCTGTGCTTGATACCACACTGAACTAAGCATAATCAATTCAACACTGGAGATGTGGCGTAACGGCATGGATTTCTACACAGAGAGGACAATTCTTTCAACCTAGGCTACAAGAAGCTGCATTCAAGTTCAGGAGAGTTTAGAAAAGGCAATTCTCTTTCCCCCATCACAGTAAAAACTGCATTCATGGTCTGGAGAGGGCACTTCTTCAGGTTGACCAATGGGTGGAGTGCTCCTTTAAAGTCTGAATAGAAATCCAAGAGCAGCACAGCTTGATGTGGTGGTTTATTTAGACTTGTGGGTCGTTGTTGGAATAAAGCTGGTCTGCTTTACTCCCAGTCAGGATGCGGCCTCTGGTGTGGGCTGGATGCTGCCTGCCTCGCTGACATCAGCAGGGTGTGAAGTAAATAATGAAGTACATTTACTACTGAGCTTTACTTGTACTTACTTACTTACTTACCTATTTTAACTGAGTAAAGCCCCTATCATAGGCACCGCGGTGATAAGCTATCCACCGCGGTGTAGTCTTTTTAAGTCATAAAACTACAACATTACGTCATTATTCGCGGTGAAGAGCTATCCACCGCGAGTCCCGACACAACTCTCTGTTTTTACTTTTAGACAGATCGGCCCATCACCCCGTTCACTGATTGGCCCCGGACTCTGATAGAGGCTTTAAAGTCTTTTTTTTAAGATTTAATAAAAAAAAAATCTTTTCTCTCTCCCTCGTGCCAGTGTTCCAGTTATCACTCCTCCCTGTTCCCCAGACGATTAACTTAATGTGCAACATTGTTTTCTCACTCAACAGTAAACAAACCAACGTAACGTTTTAGTGTATAGAGGGTATTGTGTACATTTCTAAAGTGACAATTTGAGGACTTTACCTCTAAATTGTCAAATTAAACATTGGCCAAATTGTCAAATATTAGAGGCAGAAATTGTAAAAATAGATGATCTACTCACAACTACTCACTGCTCACAACACGACACTGAAATTCCTCTCCTGGGTTTGGAGATGAAAACCTTTTGGGAACCCCTGTAACTACAGTTACTCTAACTACAGTTACTGTTGGTTGTAACTACAGTTACTGTTGGTTGTAACTACAGTTATTGTACTGCCTCCTTCAAAATTAGTAAAAGAAATAGAAAAGTCACCTTCAGGCGGCTGCTACTCGAGACTTGTAAAATGACTTTCTCTCGCTCGCTCTCTCTCTCTCTCTCTCTCTCTCTCTCTCTCTCTCTCTCTCTCTCTCTCTCTCTCTCTCTCTCTCTCTCTCTCTCTCTCATGGTGCCAGCAGCATTAGGTTGTGGTTGTAGGGGGGGGGGGGGTTCATTCCTGTGGTTTGGAGCCCACTCTGTTCCTCTGGGGGATGCCAGCCATGCCAGCCATGCCAGCCAGCCATGCCAGCGGTGCCCACCACAGCGCCCCCCCATGGTGCCCTGTGGTGTGGCACGACCAGGGCACCCCGCTGAGCCTGTGGTGGGGGCGGTCACTCACTGTCTGTGTGTGTGTGTGTGTGTGTGTGTGTGTGTGTGTGTGTGTGTGTGAGAGAGTGTGTGTGCGTGCGTGCGTGCGTGCGTGTAATAATAATACATCAAACTTATTTAGCGCTTTTCAAGGTACTCAAAGTGGCTTTACAAAAAATATCAAACATATAATTTTGCGAATGTCTGTCCGTCCGTCCGTCCGTCTGAAACAGCGTTTCTCCTCAGTGGCTGGAGCAATTGATCTGAAATCGCATCACCATTAGCATATGAACACACCTGACATAACGGTGAAGCCCGAATTTCATTTCTCCCAAATTAAAGCTGTTTATTAGCGTTTTCTACTGTCTGTTGCCAGGGTTACGGTCTGTTCCTCCAGGCCATGGGATCTGTAGCCCCACACACACACACAGCTCCCTCTCTCACAGTTAGGAATGTGCTCTCTCTCTCTCTCTCTCTCTCTCTCTCTCTCTCTCTCTCTCTCTCTCTCTCTCTCTCACGCTTTCACCAGGTGCGTTTGATGTGTGTCTCATCTTCCAACGGGTAAATAAATATACACTCCTCCATGAGCTGCTCCTTACATGATGCTCTCACGCACGCACCAGTTACAGTAACTTTCCCCACAACCCACACTCTGCACAGTATATTTTGGAGCACACATCTTTGAACGGGTAAGGTCTAGTATATATAACAATCAATGTAAGAGTTTTTATTTTGAGCACAGTAGTGACAAATTAATAGCTTTCTCAGTAAGTTTTTCTCTTTTGCAAAGTTACAAAGTTTCCCTTTTTAAAGCACAGTACAAAGTAAGTTTCAGGTTTTTTTGTTTAGCACATTTTATTTTGAGCACTGTATTGTCAAATTAATAGCTGTGCATTGTGCGAATGCAGGCTTTTCTCAGTACACGTTTTAAGACTGTCTTCATGCCTTTATTGACTTCATCCACCCTCCATGTGACCGGCAAGGATTTCAGCCACTCCTGGAAGTTCTGGCGTTTCCGCGAGGCGGGTCTTAACTCAAGCCTGGTGGGTTTAGGAAACACGCAGCGCTGTCACCCCAGGTGCGTTTTTTTTGCCTTGTGAGTGAATTCCATAAGGTTGTCATTGCCAGACCTGCAGGGCGTGGGAGGGAACATGCCGTTCGACAAGGTCTGAGAGATTCTGTAGCTGGGAGTCTGGTTGTTGAGGGCCTTATAGCAGTGGCGCAGTTCAGCAAAAGCTAGGGTATGGCAAAGATGGGAGTCCTCATGGAAAATAGGCATTACATTTTGGATAACAAGTTCTATTGTGAAAATAGCAGATCTACATGCTCACAACGCCTCGCGCTGCGAGGCGTTGTGAGCATGTAGATCGGCTATTTTCACAATGTCTGAAAAGAAAACGAGTTTTGACAGTTTTTTACACAGCTTTCTACGGTTATATGGCAGCCTGGAACGGTTGTTCAAGTGCAGCTAAACTTGGCATGTTAGTAAACGTGTCACAATTAACAATAATGCATTGCACCTGTGCAGCTGACCTGTGGAACCTGGAAATATACTACAAGTGTGGAGAATAGAATACCTTGTTAAAGTGACCATTTTGTTAAATGTTGCATTTGTAGTTATTTCACTGTAATTTAACAACATAATAACCAGCACAGATAGACAAAGAGACATTCATGGATTTATATTTAAAGGTAACTTTTATTTTCCCCCTGGACCCAGGGTATGGCAGCTGCATACCCCTGCCATACCCAATTGACGCCCCTGCCTTATAGGTGGTGATCAGTATTTTGAAATCAATCCTGTATTTTATTGGGAGCCAATGGAGGTGGTGGAGACCTGGGGTGATGATGTGGTCTCTGGATGGGGTTCTGGTGAGGAGGCGGGCAGCTGAGTTTTGCACAAACTGAAGTAGTTTGAGTTCTTCGGAGGCACCGTAGAGGAGGCTGTTCAGTGGTGGAGTCTGGATGTGATGAAGGCATGTAGTCAGGGAATATTAATAAAACATGGGAATGCATTTGTTACCAAACGATTCTTCACCGATGTATTGGTAAAGTTGTGTCTAGTAACATATCTAACAAAGATTGAAATTCAACATCCCTAGGAGAATCTTTGACAGCTACGGTAATTCTGGTTACACATCGCCACTCCGACATGTTTCCTTTCCGACATGTCTCCTTTCCGACACTAACTCTAACCCTAACCCTAACCCTAACCCTAAACAGAACCCCCATGGGAGTGTCGCCACTCCGACAATAAGAAGTCAATGTCGGAGTGGCAACACGTCGCAATAGAAACCCGTTACCGGTAATTCTGGGTCTCATTCACTTACTATACACTATACTATAAGGGGAAAAAAATACTCCCAAAAAATATGCTTTAAGGTTTGTGAGGGATCTAACAAGGTGTTTTTGTTTTGCACGAAAAAACATTCCTTGGGCCAACAATGGACCCCATACAACTGTGAAAAGTGATGACTCATCACTAAACCATGGTTCTTCGGGGGTGTTTACATAGTAACTTCCCCAACACTTGCTAGAGCTAAGAGTTCAATAATTAACCCTAAGATAAAAGCAACACCCAGCTACTACTGTGTGCCACATTCCTGTCATGTGACATTTGGTTTTCAGGAAGTGTCTTGCGCTTCCGCGGCGAAAAAAATAATAATCCCAAACAAAAACATCTTCTAGTCGTCCACCTGCTACGAAGCCCATCTGGAGTCATTGTTGCATTCATTAATCTACTTTGTGTTGACGCCTTTATGTTTGCATTTCTACTTGTTTCTATACGCTGTAATTATCCCCCCCCCCCCCCACACACACACACACACGTGTTATTTGGTTCAATCAAACATAATTAGATCCTGGCACTCGTACGGGGCTGATTGGAGATAACAACTCTTACAGTCGCTGCCAAGACCAGCAACCAGGAATTCTGTGAAAATATGCACATGGGCATTTCTGATGCTTCCATATCACTGTACTGCAAGGGTCTTTCTTCAACAGGGGGTCCGGGACCCCTATGGGGTCCTCAGAGTTACTATAGGCAAGGGGGTCCTCCGAATCGTTGTGTGGTAGAAACTTAACATATTCTTAGCCAAAAATAGCCGATCTACAAGCTCACAACGCCTCGCAGCGCGAGGTGTTGTGAGCTTGTAGATCGGCTATTTTTGATAAAGAGCTTTGGTGTAGAGGGGGAAAAGAGCAGACTAAGTACAGAGTGAAAGGTCAACTTAATTAAGTATTGACGGTTCAAGTGATTAAATATCTGAAAACACAAATTGACATGAATCCAAAATACACTGATGATTGTGCTGTCAAACAATGAAACTATATGGAATATATGAACAGGTTGTGGGGGTCCCTGCTTCATCTCTCTCTCTCTCTCTCTCTCAACTAAGGGGTCCCTGCTTCATCTCTCTCTCAGCTAAGGGGTCCCTGCTTCATCTCTCTCTCAGCTAAGGGGTCCCTGGTTCATCTCTCTCTCAGCTAAGGGGTCCCTGCTTCATCTCTCTCTCAGCTAAGGGGTCCCTGCTTCATCTCTCTCTCAACTAAGGGGTCCCTGCTTCATCTCTCTCTCAACTAAGGGGTCCCTGCTTCATCTCTCTCTCAACTAAGGGGTCCTTGGCCTGAAAACGTTGAAGCCCTCTGCTGTACTGGGACTGCTATAGCATTCAAGCTCCTCTGGTCCTTATAGCGTTGGAAGGAGTTCTCCTCTTTAAACCAGGGTTCCCACGGTCATGAAATTCCTGGAAATATTTTGGAATTAGAATAAATATTTTTCCAGTACTGGAAAAGTATTGGAATTGATCAAGGGTCCTGGAAGGTCCTGGAAAAAAATAGCTATGCATTGTCTTTGGTTATTGATTTTGTTAATACCTCTGAAATGAGTAATTAAACATGGGCCAAATTGTCAAATATTAGAGGCCGAAATTGTGAAAATAGCAGATCTACATGCTCACGAGGCGTTGTGAGCATGTAGATCTGCTATTTTCACAATAGAACCGTTTTATACAAAATTCCTCAACTCTTAGTGCTCGTCAGGGTGGGGGGTCCCCAGTTAAAACATGATTATTTCGGGGGTCACGGCCTGAAAAGGTTGAGAACCACTGCCATACACTACCTGTCTTTGGGCATTGCACATAGGAGTAAGCGACCTGTTATTTAGCTGAATTATTGTTATATAATCCTGGAAATTGGGTTCAATATTCTGGAAAAGTTTTGGAAATGAATTGGTAAAATGTGTGGGAACCCTGTTAGACGCTGTGTCAACGATGAGCCCTTGCACTCGTATCGTAGACGCTGCAGCCCAATCTGCTGCCCTCTTTGTAGTAAAACATAAAACAAAGAGGTTTCTAAGATGCTGGAAGCCTTCTTTCCCTGGTAGGGACACTCAGAGCACTTTGATTTGACCCTGTGTGGTTTGTGTGCTGATGTGCTCTGCTAGGCCTCATCTTTGCAGCCAGCCACTCTTTTTTTTTTTACAACTCAATTTTTATTAAACACACAAAAACAAGGCCAAGCAATACAAACAGAGAGAAACACAACAAACGAAACGAAAAAGCAAAAAAAAAAAAAAAAACATACAATACATTAAACAGGGTGGGCTGCACATCTTATGTCGACAATTAAAGATACGTCTTCAGTACATTGTCTCTATGTTATGCAATGTCCATGGGCTGGTGAAAGAGAATCCATTTTTTCCCAATATTTGTTTGATTTGTCCTCTTGGAGTCTGATTATAAAAGTTAGCCTTTCCATTGTGTGTATTTCCTTTATGATGGCAATCCAATCTTCTTTAGTTGGAGGATCCTGTTGTAACCAGCGACGCATAATCGCCTTTTTGCTTGCAGCTAGGAAAATCTTAATTAAATATTTATCAGGTGTTAAAATCTCTTAGCAAGGTACAATTCAGAGGCAACTCAAAAGACATTATCTTTCCCATGATGGAATGCACATCCTTCATGATGTACATCCTATGAATGTACATGAATGTACATCCTCCATGATGGAATGCACATCCTTCCAAATTAATACTCTTCAATTTTAGGGCACGACCAGAAAATGAGAAAATGTGAGCATGGCCCACCCCCATGTGACCACACTGTCTCCAGCATGGTTGAGCCACTTTCAATTGCTTTGATTTCATTTGGGGTGTGATTTCCTCAGACGGGTGGCTGGTATCTCCCTTAGAGAGATAACCCTAACCCTAACCCTAACCCGAGCGCCTTCCTAGGAAGGTCCTCGATGCACGTCCCACTGGGAGGAGACCCCGTGGCAGACCAAAGACCAGATGGAAGGATTATATCTCCAGACTGGCCTGGGAACGCCTCGGTATACTCCCTGAGGGAGTGGAGGAAGTTGCTCGGGATAAGGAAATCTGGAGGTCTCAGTTGGAACTGTTACCCCCGCGACCCGATTCAGGATAAGCGGGTGAAGATGGATGGATGAAAAATCAAACCAAATTCTTCCAACAGAACTCCCTCCACATTCTTGAGCTGGTGGATGTACACTGTGTGTTGAGCTGGTGGATATGTACACTGTGTGTTGAGCTGGTGGATATGTACTAGGGATGCGGTATCGGTACTCGTGGTATCGGTACTCGACCCGATACAACCCTATTTTGCTGTACTCGTACTCGCCAGATACTTCTCACGGCAGCGCCCGATACTCTGCTGGGGCGTCACAAGGGGGAGAAAAGTGGGACTGAGTTACTAGGGCTCAAGGTGAAAGCCAGGGCCTTAATTATTTTATACTTTTGCTATTGAAAAATAGCAGATATGCAAGCTCACAGTGCCGCACTGCGAACGAGGCACCAGTGCTCCAACGATACAGCTGCGACCACTTAAAGGCATCAGCATCACGGCATGCCTTGTTGCGCTAAACTTACCTCTAAAGTTGAATCTCTTTCATATATCCTTCACCACCTCACGCAAATTGCAAAGTATAGGCTACTGTAGGTAAGTTAAACTTCCCACTAGAAAGCTGTGTGTGTGTGTGTGTTTGTTTGTTTGTCTCTGTCGCTCTTGTCTTGCAAGCTCGCTCTCTCGGTGAAGTGTGTGTCTGTCTGCAGGGACGTGCAGAGAAATTTTAGAGAGGCAGGGGCTGATATTTCTAGAAGGCCTTTTGGTGGACAATTCTCTTGAATGCAGCCTTCAGTTATGGTATGGAAAGGGCCCGGGGACATTTGCATTTTTTACCATAGTAAAAAAATGCATTCATGGACACTTTTTACAGACTGATCTGGCAGGGGCTCAAGCCCCCGTTGATGTCAAATTGTCAATGTGTGTACGTGCCTGCCTGCCAGTGTAGCACAGCTGAAAAAAGACGATTGATTGAAGAGAATAGAGATTCTGTGGGCTTCGCCACCTAGTGGTGGAAGAAATTACCTCTGGGAACTCAGATTGCTGTGGGCTAAATCAATGAATGCATTTCTGAGAATACCAGAAAAAAATAATAATTTGACATTATGTTATAGTTGCGGAAATTGGATAATATATTTTTTTAGAGAAAAAAAAAAAAAGCGTAATTTAAATACATTTTGTATTATTAATTGTACTCGTATCGGTACTCGGTATCGGCGAGTACTCAACATGAAGTACTTGTACTCGTACTCGGTCAGCAAAAAAGTGGTATCGGGACATCCCTAATATGTACACTGTGTGTTGAGCTGGTGGATATGTACACTGTGTGTTGAGCTGGTGGATACGTACACTGTGTGTGTTGCACACATTTTCCCAATCTTCTGTAGTAATATTTATCTCCAGGTCTTTTTCCCACTTGCTCCTAACATACTCTGTGGAGTTAGTTCTGGATAAAACCAAGCCATTATACAATTTAGACTCTGATCTTTTGGACTCCTTTTTATAGGCCTGGACAAAAACCTGTAACAAATCATCACTCACAGCCGCAGGCTCGGACGACCCCACCCCTTCCCTAAAATACTCCCGTAGTTGAACATATCTAAATGAATCCTTATTAGTAATTGTTTATGGTCGACATGCTTTTTAGATTTTTTGAAAACTCATTAACTCTCTGTCCTCCATTCTAGTACAATAAAAGGTGACATCATCACGAGCCCACATCCTCCAGGTTTGAGATCTGGGTCATAGGCAGGTCACCTCAACACCCTGACCGCCCTTTCCATTTTAAGTCCATTCACCACTTTAAACCATGTCTTCAGAGTAAATGTTGGGAATGGGTCCATTCACCACTTTAAACCATGTCTTCAGAGTAAATGTTGGGAATGGGTCCATTCACCACTTTAAACCATGTCTTCAGAGTAAATGTTGTGAATGGGTCCAAAATGGTAGGCCTATAATAGGAATTAGCCTGTTCTTTATTTCCAATCAATGTCTGAATAGGAATGTTAATTGATTTGGTTTCGAGCTCTTTCCATTTGGATTCAACATTTCTATCACACCAACATATTAACGGTCTAATTATCCTATTGATTACTCACATGGAGACTTGAGTTCAATGATATATTTTTTTTTGTATTTGTTGCATTCCTAAAAAAAAAAAAGACAAAAAATGTATTATAGTAAATTCAGCCCCATTGATTCCAGATGGGGACCCCAAATATTGGGTCCCCATCCGGAATCAATGGGGGTACATTTATTGTAATCAAATTATTGTCATAGGATTGCAACAAAAACTAAAAATATTATGAAAAATCAAGTCTCCATGGCGTGATATGAGTAATCAATAGGAAAAGAGGAATACTTAGTATGAATGAATTGGTGAATACATGTGTGGTGATGATGATAGTGACTGCTGGGTAATTAATTCATTCCGGTTCATATGAATTCAAGTGTATCCAACTTGTTGTGCGAAAAATGTACTTTGGCATATTCACTCTGGCTGGGGTTTGTTTACATTGTATAACCTGCTAATGTTGCTATGGTCAGCGTGCACACATAGACATCAAAGGGGGCATGAGCCCCTGCCCTATTTTATCCCTCTGTAAAAAGTGCCCTCTCCAGACCATGAATGCAGTTTTTACTATGGTGAAAGAAATGTAAACGCCCCCTCTTTCCATGCCATACCTGAAGACAGCATTCAAGAGAATTGCCTTGTCCAAACTCTCCTGAACTTGAATGCAGCATCTTATGTTGAAAGAATTGTCCTCTCTGTGTAGAAATCCATGCCGTTACGCCACCTCTCCAGTATTCACTTGATTATGCTTAGATATTAGTTCAGTTGTGGTATCAAGCACCAAAAATAGACCTCCAAGCTCACAACGCTACATGTTGTGAGCTTGGAGGTCTGCTATTTTCCATATTTTCACCAAAAGGCCCTTTTAGAAATGTCAGCCCCTGCCTGGCTGCCTCTCTAACATCCTCTGCACGTCCCTGATGCAGAGGGAAGTTAATCTGAACTGAACGGGGAAACTCCTCCCCCCTGTCAGGTGATAAGAAGCGGCTTGGACTCCTAGTCCTCATGCACTGAAGGAAGCATGAGGTCAGTCCGTTGCTCTGCCAAGGTTGGCAGAGGGAGAGCAGAGACCAGGATTACAGTAGATAATTGGCACCGGGTGAGAAGGAGAAATGGGTAGCAAAATCGTGGGGAAAAAACAAGTGCAGTACTTGAGTAAATGTACTTACTGTAGTTACTTTCCCAGCCCTGCATGGGTTAAAAAGCTTTGCAGATCCTTGGACAACATGACTTAATGACCCTAACATGACCCTAACCCTAAAGGCTCTCTTCCACCGGCAGCGATAACGATGACGATAACGATTTAAAAAAGTGGGTTTTCAATTGAAGTGGATCGGCAGCATCCACCCAACACCGATAAAGACAACGATAGCCAACAACTACATCGTTAGGATCAACAACGATGTGGTTAAGATCACAGTGATATGGAACTGGGTCTCTGACAAACAGCTGGAGGTGCGCTCTGCGCGAGCGGCTGTTAATTGGCGCCTCTTCACATTGATGTCCGATAACTTTATCGGACATCAATGTGAAGGCATAATTATCGCTGTGATATTTTATGGCTATCGTCATCGTTATCGCTGCCGGTGGAAAAGGGCCTTAACCCTGGACAACATGACTTAATGCACACTTTACTAAAACCATGTTCTGACTTCCTGCTCTGGGAGAGAGAGAGAGAGAGAGAGAGAGAGAGAGAGAGAGAGAGAGAGAGAGAGACACACAGAGAGAGAGGCTGAGCTCATTTGGTTATACAAGTGCTCACCATTAAGCTGAGCGGTGGGTTTGGGACGCAGGGTATTTCCATATCCCTGACGGATGTTATTTTAATTACCCTGAACCGACTGACTCTCTGTGTGCTTCCCTCTCACTGGATCTTTCTTTCTTTCTTTCTTTCTTTCTTTCTTTCTTTCTTTCTTTCTTTCTTTCTTTCTTTCTTTCTTTTCTTTTCTTTATGGGTGCATATTATGCGAGGGAAGGATTCTCTAAAGGTTATTTCATTGTTGCCGCGTGCATGCGTTTGTGTGTGTGTGCGCGTGTGTGCGTGTGTGTGTGTGCGTGCGTGCGTGCGTGCGTGCGTGCGCTTGTCTTATCATCTTCATGGTAATAACCTTGTCTATAAAGCCCGTCTTATCTTCTGTGAGAATCTAAAATAAACCACTTTTGATTTGATTCTGTTAGGAAACCTTTTAATCACACCAACCATAGATCTATAGATCTATATCTATCCACCAACCATAGCAGGCTTTTTTCTATCTAGTAAGGGGATTTTATAAGATATTTGACCAATCTGCGAAGTAAATCGTTACCAAGAAATTTCTTCACCAATGTGTTTCTAAAGGTGTCGCGAGGCGTTGTGTTGTGTGCTTGTAGATCGGCTGTTTTCACTAGTTTTGTGCGACAGTCTTGTATGATGAAGCAGGGCTTTGCTTTACCAAAAGACGTACACATTTGAAACTTGGAGATACGAGGTTTCTGCCCGACAGTGACGGTATTTTAATGATTATGTTGCGAGGAAGATGTTGAGATAACAGCCAGTTTGGTTAGAACTGACTGAAAATAACTTTGTACTTCAAGTGTCCAAATAAATTCCAAATATTATCAAATGATCTCGAGGCACCCCTGTACTGCCGTCGCGGCACCCCGGGGTGCCCCGTCACCCCAGGGTGCCCCGTCACCCACTTTGAAAAGCCCTGCTCTAGAGTTTGGGTTCCGGTGGAGACCATGAGGCCTGTGAGGTCTTCAATCATCCATGATAGTCTGATGATGTCCAGGTGTTCACAACATCTGTTCAGACACCGTCAGTGCAAAGTCACAGAGAGCACATCCATCCATCCATCCATCTTCAACCGCTTATCCGGAATCGGGTCGCGGGGGTAACAGTTCCAGCTGAGACCTCCAGATTTCCTTATCCCGAGCAACTTCCTCAACTCCCTCAGGGAGTATACCGAGGCGTTCCCAAGCCAGTCTGGAGATATAATCCTTCCATCTGGTCTTTGGTCTGCCACGGGGTCTCACTCTATCTCTAAGGGAGATACCAGCCACCCGTCTGAGGAAACCCATTTCGGCTGCTTGCACCCGAGACCTTATACTTTCGGTCATGACCCACACTTCATGACCATAGGTGAGAGTAGGAACGAAGATTGCTCGGTAGACAGAGAGCTTTGCCTTCCGGCTCAACTCTTTTTTCTTCACCACAGTGCGATTTAGCGACTGCAAAACCGCTCCTGCTGCTCCGATTCTCCGTCTTCCCCTTTCTCTCATTCGTGAACAAGACCCCGAGATACTTAAACTCCTTCACCTGGAGTAAAGTCTCATTCCCTACTTGGACTGCACAATCCATGGGTTTCCTGCTGAGAACCATGGCCTCAGATTTAGAGATGCTGATCCTCATTCCGGCCGCTGTACACTCGGCTGTGAACCGATCCAGTGAGAGCTGAAGGTCTCGGACCGATGGTGCCATCAGGACCACGTCATCCGCAAAAAGCAATGAAGCAACCCTTAGCTCAACGAGCCTTATACCTTCTCCACCACCACTTCGCCTCGAGATCCTGTCTATGAATATCACAAACAGGATCACAGCATTAGCATAATAATCTATGAATCATCATATAATTATGTCACGCAGGAGAAATGGCAGAGGGTTCCGATATCACACACCTATAAGGACGTTCCTTAATCTGACCAAATTATTATTGTTATAGATGATAGATGGATACCTTTATTATTATTATTATAGATGATAGATGGATACCTTTATTATTATTATTATAGATGATAGATGGATACCTTTATTATTGTTATAGATGATAGATGGATACCTTTATTATCCCAAGGGGGAAATGAAGTCACCCAGAAGGAACAGCAGTTAAAGGTTACAGGACAGTAAGAAAAAAGAGAAAAGGACTGTTGTGTAACAGCCGAGCAACACAAACTAACAAGAAAGAAGAATCAACAATACAGCAGAATCAACCATACAGAGCAATTAAAGGAGCTATAGTAACTTTTTTTTCATTGTAGGGCCGACACTTTGTTTACATCCTAGTCTATAGACTAGAATGTAAACAAAGTGTCAGTCTGACAATGGCCAAAATGATTATTTTATCATTATTTTACGCTTTTTGTGGTCATTTTGGAATAGAAACACATATTTTTGAATAGGGTTATAAAACACATATATTCATAAAATATTTTCAAAACATTCATTTTATTTTAGCATCCATTTTTCAAGAAAAGGTTGACTATAGCTCCTTTAAGTTAAAATAATATATACATAAAGTGTCGAGACAGAACACAACAACAACAAGGTAGTAGGCTACAAACGTTTCTGTAAAGGATTGCAATTTTAAGCGACTTTTCTAAGCATATTGCAAACTCAAAAAAACGTACAATGGTCCAATCATCCAAACATTAGGAACTACTTTTCAACGTAGTGTCAAAAGATATGCACATATGATATATACAGTATGCATAAGTGTTTGCACCAAGACAATAATAATAATGTTTAGCCTAAATAAAAGAAAAGGTGCAGAGCCAAAAAAGTGTCCAAAAGTCTGTGCAAAGAAGAAGTGACCAGTGTCGAGTCACAACAAAGGAAAAAAAAAAGAAAAGTCAGCGTGTGTGTGTGTGTGTGTGTGTGTGTGTGTGTGTGTGTGTGTGTGTGTGTGTGTGTGTGTGTGTGTGTGTGTGTGTGTGTGTGTGTGTGTGTGTGGAGGAACAAACATCCCCACAGGCATTCTTGGCTCGCCTCCAGGGCGGCGCCATTGCCCTTTTCAAATGCCCCAAATGCCCCATCTTTCCATGCCATACCTGAAGGCAGCATTCAAGAGAATTGCCTTGTCCAAACTCTCCTGAACTTGAACACAGCATCTTATGTTATGACAGAATTGCCCTCTCTGTGTAGAAATCCATGCCGTTACGCCACATCTCCAGTATTCACTTGATTGCGACCGTCAGGAAGCAGTTAGTATGAAAACATGTGTCACCCGCTGTCACACTTCTCTCACACTTACTCTGGTCTACCTTTGCCCAGCAACGTGATTTCAACTTTAAAACGCTCTCACGACTTGGGCCTTTTTTCTGGCCAATAGGGACGAGCTGTAATTGTTGAAGCCCCGCCCCCAGCGTCTGCCTATGGGGCTGTTAAGTATGACATCATTTTGTAGGCAGAGGAGAATTTCTGCCCCCAGTTTCCGTGAATCTTTTTACTATTTTTACTATTTACACATTTTTCTTCTCTTTGTTGCTGAAAGGAAAGTGTTAGAATTATACTTTAGTCGTTATTTTTGTCTCGGATCTGTTGAAATAGCGAGGGACAGAAAATGCCCTGGGGGCAGAGTTCTCCTCTGCCTACAAAATGATGTCACGGCTTAAAAGCCCCATTGGCTGGGCTTTTAAACAGCCATAACTCCAGTTCGCAGCAGTTCGAAACTTGGTGTCTGGACTTGAGCTGTAATTTTTGAAGCCCCACCCCTCTTAAAAGTCTGTTGTTTTCCGCCCGCCCTGGCGGTCGCTTCTCGTTCTTAGGGCGTCTTACTGGTTATGCTTTGTTCAGAGAGGTATATTTTCACCAAAAGCTCCTTTTAGAAACGTCAGCCCCTGCCTCTGTAACAGTCTCTGCACGTCCCTGGATGGTGTGGAACAACTGGAGGCAGCGGATGTCCGGGGAAAGCAAAGGGATTGCTGTCAGTCAAAGTGACCACTGACCAATCATAGCGAGTCTTTTCCGGGACTTATCAGGATCTAGGAGGGCACCCTGGCCCGCCCCCACCTGCCTCTGATTGGCCAACCCAACGCATCCCGGCCCGCCCCCACCTGCCTCTGATTGGCCGACCCAACGCATCCTGACCCACCCAGTGTGAGTGTGTGTGTGTGTGCAGGTGTCAAGAATTCATTGATTCAACTCACACACACACACACACACACACACACACACACACACACACACACACACACACACACACACACACACACACCAGCATCTGATTGTAAAATTCCTGAAGGAATACATATAGACTACACTGAGAGAGAGAGAGAGAGAGAGAGAGAGAGAGAGAGAGAGAGTCCTCTCCTCTCGACCTGAGAACCTCCCCTTTCTCTCTCTCTCTCAGTTAACCCCTGCTACCTCTCTCTCTCCAGCTATCTTTCTCCACCTCCCTCTCTCTCTCTCTCTCTCTCTCTCTCTCTCTCTCTCTCTCTCTCTCTCTCTCTCTCTCTCTCTCTCTCTCTCAGTTTAAATGTACATGTTGTGTAGCGGCGCAGGGAACATGATCACACAGTCTGAGCTCCGCTCCTCTCGCTGGCTTCTCCCTCTCCTCTCACACATACACATACACACTGCACACACGCACACAGCGCACACATGCACACACACGCACGCACGGCACACACACACAAACAGTCTCACACACACACACACACACACACACACACACACACACACACACACACACACACACACATACACACACACACACACACACAACGCTGTCTGTCGGGCTGAACTGAACGCTACATTGTTGCGAGCTGCAGCTTTAAACCTCTAGACCAAAAGGACTACGGCGTGTCACACACACACACACACACACACACACACACACACACACACACACACACACACACACACACACACACACACACACACACACACACACACACACACACACACACACACACACACAGACAGACAGACAGACAGACAGACAGACAGACAGACAGACAGACAGACAGACAGACAGACAGACAGACAGACAGACAGACAGATCATGCACGCGCACAGTGTCAATGGATTATTGGTGTTCTGGATGGCTGTCTTTGTCCAGCAACACGCACGCGCTTGGGCGAGTAAAAGCACGCACGGTGAGTTCACATTGTGTTTTTCTTTAATATTTATTTTATTGTCTTTCTTTCTTTCTTTCTTTCTTTCTTTCTTTCTTTCTTTCTTTCCTCCTGTCTATAATGTGACAGTGCATGCCATGCAGTCTGTCTAGATGCTGGTTGTCTAACTTGTCCATATGTCCAGAGGAAAGAAGGACCCCTGAATGAATTGAGTCATTTTGTCCTCGGACCCCCAATCTGTCAGATGTCTGTCTCCCCCTCCCCTCCCCCCCATACAAGATGTGTTTTTAAATGAATTGTATTTGTAGCACTGTTACAGTGTCTAGCAGTGTTTCTCAACCACTGGTCCTGGGGACCTTTGGTGTGCCCCTGAGAAGGGTCAAGTGTGCCCCTTGAAACTGCTTGAAAGCCAGTATTGTATTTATAATTTAAAAAATAATTTAAACTAGTGAAAACAGCAGATCTACAAGCACACAACGCCTTGCGGTGCAAGCCAGGCGTTGTGTGCTTGTAGATCTGCTGTTTTCACTACTGTTGTGCGACAGCCTTGTATGATGAAGTAGGGCTTTGCTTTGCGAAGAAACGTACACATTTGAAACTTGGAGATACAAGGTTTTCTTCCCGACAGTGACCATATTTACACCCCCGTATTATGTTGGTGTGACCATGGATTCTTGGGACATGAAAAGTTGTGCCATGCAGAAAAAAGGTTGAGAAACACTGATCTACAGACATGTACCATTTCAAAGCTTCACAATGTCCTGTCAAGACAGGAGGTTTTCAGTGTATTGGCAGAACATTGAGCTTGTAGATCAGCTATTTTTATGACCTTCTGTGACTTTGAACTATCCTACCTATGAAGGTGGATTGTGCTTGTCGATGGGAATGTAATGGTTTTCTTGCCGTTTGTGCATCTATAAACAGACGTGTCCATGGCGTGCATTAAGCTTGTCCTGTTGTCCGGGACAAGTAATAAATCCTTCCGGACAAGTTCATAAAAAAGTACTCATCCGTTGGATGAGTGGCTCTTGGTTTTGCTCCTATAGCAGCTTGGTGCTGCGTGCAGCCTGTAGACTGACCATAGCAGCTCCTATAGCAGCTTGGTGCTGCGTGCAGCCTGTGGACTGACCATAGCAGCTTGGTGCTGCGTGCAGCCTGTGGACTGACCATAGCAGCTTGGTGCTGCGTGCAGCCTGTGGACTGACCATAGCAGCTTGGTGCTGCATGCAGACTGTAGACTGACCATAGCAGCTTGGTGCTGCATGCAGACTGTGGACTGACCATAGCAGCTTGGTGCTGCGTGCAGCCTGTGGACTGACCATAGCAGCTTGGTGCTGCGTGCAGCCTGTGGACTGACCATAGCAGCTTGGTGCTGCGTGCAGACTGTGGACTGACCATAGCAGCTTGGTGCAGACTGTGGACTGACCATAGCAGCTTGGTGCTGCGTGCAGCCTGTGGACTGACCATAGCAGCTTGGTGCTGCGTGCAGCCTGTGGACTGACCATAGCAGCTTGGTGCTGCGTGCAGCCTGTGGACTGACCATAGCAGCTTGGTGCTGCGTGCAGCCTGTGGACTGACCATAGCAGCTTGGTGCTGCATGCAGACTGTAGACTGACCATAGCAGCTTGGTGCTGCATGCAGCCTGTGGACTGACCATAGCAGCTTGGTGCTGCGTGCAGCCTGTGGACTGACCATAGCAGCTTGGTGCTGCGTGCAGCCTGTGGACTGACCATAGCAGCTTGGTGCTGCGTGCAGACTGTGGACTGACCATAGCAGCTTGGTGCAGACTGTGGACTGACCATAGCAGCTTGGTGCTGCGTGCAGACTGTGGCCTGACCATAGCAGCTTGGTGCTGCGTGCAGAATGTGGACTGACCATAGCAGCTTGGTGCAGACTGTGGACTGACCATAGCAGCTTGGTGCTGCGTGCAGCCTGTGGACTGACCATAGCAGCTTGGTGCTGCGTGCAGACTGTGGACTGACCATAGCAGCTTGGTGCAGACTGTGGACTGACCATAGCAGCTTGGTGCTGCGTGCAGACTGTGGCCTGACCATAGCAGCTTGGTGCTGCGTGCAGAATGTGGACTGACCATAGCAGCTTGGTGCAGACTGTGGACTGACCATAGCAGCTTGGTGCTGCGTGCAGAATGTGGACTGACCATAGCAGCTTGGTGCAGACTGTGGCCTGACCATAGCAGCTTGGTGCTGCGTGCAGACTGTGGACTGACCATAGCAGCTTGGTGCAGCCTGTGGACTGACCATAGCAGCTTGGTGCAGACTGTGGACTGACCATAGCAGCTTGGTGCAGACTGTGGACTGACCATAGCAGCTTGGTGCAGACTGTGGACTGACCATAGCAGCTTGGTGCAGACTGTGGACTGACCATAGCAGCTTGGTGCTGCGTGCAGACTGTGGACTGACCATAGCAGCTTGGTGCAGACTGTGGACTGACCATAGCAGCTTGGTGCTGCGTGCAGACTGTAGACTGACCATAGCAGCTTGGTGCAGACTGTGGACTGACCATAGCAGCTTGGTGCAGACTGTGGACTGACCATAGCAGCTTGGTGCAGACTGTGGACTGACCATAGCAGCTTGGTGCAGACTGTAGACTGACCATAGCAGCTTGGTGCAGACTGTAGACTGACCATAGCAGCTTGGTGCAGACTGTGGACTGACCATAGCAGCTTGGTGCAGACTGTGGACTGACCATAGCAGCTTGGTGCAGACTGTAGACTGACCATAGCAGCTTGGTGCAGACTGTGGACTGACCATAGCAGCTTGGTGCAGACTGTGGACTGACCATAGCAGCTTGGTGCAGACTGTGGACTGACCATAGCAGCTTGGTGCAGACTGTAGACTGACCATAGCAGCTTGGTGCAGACTGTGGACTGACCATAGCAGCTTGGTGCAGACTGTGGACTGACCATAGCAGCTTGGTGCAGCATGCAGACTGCAGGACTGACCATAGCAGCTCCTATAGCAGCTTGGTGCTGCGTGCAGACTGTGGACTGACCATAGCAGCTTGGTGCAGACTGTGGACTGACCTTAGCAGCTTGGTGCTGCATGCAGACTGTGGACTGACCATAGCAGCATGGTGCTGCATGCAGACTGTGGACTGACCATAGCAGCATGGTGCTCCATGCAGACTGTGAACTGACCATAGCAGTGAGGGAGGTTGACAGCAGGGCATGCATTTAGGAAGTGACTTGTGTGCCTGGACAAGTGAATGGGAATTTACTTGTCCAAAGGAAAGTGCCTCAAAAAGTTAATGTCAAGAAAGTAGTGGCACATTTTAGGATTGTCTGTTCTTATTTTGATCATAATCATAAGATCAGTTACCGAACGTCAAAGTCTCCAGCTTGTCTTCAGAATATTATGTCTGAATTCCTGCCACATTACGTACGGCGATTCATTGGACGCTTTATTTAGCTACGGTCACTTCTTGTTGTTTGGCCAGATCACAGCCCATCTGGGGATGATCTGGATGTCATATGGACATATGGATTATTGTTATTGTTTGTAATGTTAGTTGAAATGTGAGCATATCTGACTAGTTATGATATTTATCTGGCCTCGATCAGACCCTGGACTTCCGTTTTCATGGGCAGGATTGATGTTGGTTGAAAACAGGTGATATTCTAGGCCAGATCTCACTAGTCATGGTTTGACTTGATGTGGACCCAATGAGACGTCACTGATTGGTCCAGGTCCTGACCGTGGAGACGTCACTGATTGGTCCAGGTCCTGACGTGCATGCTGGGTACTGCTATTTGTGTAACTGTATTGTATTGTTTTGCTTTGTAGTCTTTTTTTCCGCCGTACACCACAGTACTTTGTCTTGTAAACTGCTGTGCTGCCTCTGGGAGATTGATCTATCTATGAGGAGTCCATAGTACTGGTGGTTCTCAGATTGTGTAATTTACCCCTTAACTTACAGATCAGTTCATTCAGGGCTTGTTGTTTATGTGTTTCTGCTAATAATAAGACCCAATGATGACCCAATGATGACTGTTGCTTTGCTGTGCATCTGATGAATCACCTTGTGCTGTCTGAATGGCAGTGTGTCTGAATGGCAGTGTGTCTGAATGGCTGTGTGTCTGAATGGATGGATGGTGATTATGATGAAATGTGAAGCTCATCAGAAGCACATATGCTGCTGCTGATCTGTTTTAATATTACAGAAAGAAAATAACAGTTTTGGACATGACATGAGGTTTCCACTCGTCAGAGAGGATTAAATATAGTTTTGTTGGACTTGAATAGAGCGGATAATAATGTGATCAGTTTCATTTGGACTTGAATAGAGCGGTTAATAATGTGATCAGTTTCATTTGGACTTGAATAGAGCGGTTAATAATGTGATCAGTTTCATTTGGACTTGAATAGAGCGGATAATAATGTGATCAGTTTCATTTGGACTTGAATAGAGCGGTTAATAATGTGATCAGTTTCATTTGGACTTGAATAGAGCGGTTAATAATGTGATCAGTTTCATTGCAAAGTCAACAGCAAATCAAAAGAATGACAAAGAGCTGGTCACTGAAGAACTGAACGTTTCTCCTCACTTTGTGCTGCATGTGCTGATATGTCTTTATTACCACCGTAGGTCACTACTAGTATGAAAGCCTCCTGACTGATATGTCTTAATGTGACCGTAGGTCGCTACTAGTATGAAAGCCTCCAGGCTGATATGTCTTAATGTGACCGTAGGTCACTACTAGTATGAAAGCCTCCAGGCTGATATGTCTTAATGTGACCGTAGGTCACTACTAGTATGAAAGCCTCCAGGCTGATATGTCTTAATGTGACCGTAGGTCGCTACTAGTATGAAAGCCTCCAGACTGATATGTCTTAATGTGACCGTAGGTCACTACTAGTATGAAAGCCTCCAGACTGATATGTCTTAATGTGACCGTAGGTCACTACTAGTATGAAAGCCTCCAGACTGATATGTCTTAATGTGACCGTAGGTCGCTACTAGTATGAAAGCCTCCAGACTGATATGTCTTAATGTGACCGTAGGTCGCTACTAGTATGAAAGCCTCCAGACTGATATGTCTTAATGTGACCGTAGGTCGCTACTAGTATGAAAGCCTCCAGACTGATATGTCTTAATGTGACCGTAGGTCACTACTAGTATGAAAGCCTCCAGGTTGATATGTCTTAATGTGACCGTAGGTCGCTACTAGTATGAAAGCCTCCAGGCTGATATGTCTTAATGTGACCGTAGGTCACTACTAGTATGAAAGCCTCCAGGCTGATATGTCTTAATGTGACCGTAGGTCACTACTAGTATGAAAGCCTCCAGACTGATATGTCTTATTGTGACCGTAGGTCACTACTAGTATGAAAGCCTCCAGGCTGATATGTCTTAATGTGACCGTAGGTCACTACTAGTATGAAAGCCTCCAGACTGATATGTCTTAATGTGACCGTAGGTCGCTACTAGTATGAAAGCCTCCAGACTGATATGTCTTAATGTGACCGTAGGTCACTACTAGTATGAAAGCCTCCAGACTGATATGTCTTATTGTGACCGTAGGTCACTACTAGTATGAAAGCCTCCAGGCTGATATGTCTTAATGTGACCGTAGGTCACTACTAGTATGAAAGCCTCCAGACTGATATGTCTTAATGTGACCGTAGGTCGCTACTAGTATGAAAGCCTCCAGACTGATATGTCTTAATGTGACCGTAGGTCACTACTAGTATGAAAGCCTCCAGACTGATATGTCTTAATGTGACCGTAGGTCGCTACTAGTATGAAAGCCTCCTGACTGATATGTCTTTATTGTGACCGTAGGTCACTACTAGTATGAAAGCCTCCAGACTGATATGTCTTAATGTGACCGTAGGTCGCTACTAGTATGAAAGCCTCCAGACTGATATGTCTTAATGTGACCGTAGGTCACTACTAGTATGAAAGCCTCCAGACTGATATGTCTTAATGTGACCGTAGGTCACTACTAGTATGAAAGCCTCCAGGCTGATATGTCTTAATGTGACCGTAGGTCACTACTAGTATGAAAGCCTCCATACTGATATGTCTTAATGTGACCGTAGGTCACTACTAGTATGAAAGCCTCCAGGTTGCTATGTCTTAATGTGACCGTAGGTCACTACTAGTATGAAAGCCTCCAGGTTGCTATGTCTTATTGTGACCGTAGGTCACTACTAGTATGAAAGCCTCCAGACTGATATGTCTTAATGTGACCGTAGGTCACTACTAGTATGAAAGCCTCCATACTGATATGTCTTATTGTGACCGTAGGTCACTACTAGTATGAAAGCCTCCAGACTGATATGTCTTAATGTGACCGTAGGTCACTACTAGTATGAAAGCCTCCAGACTGATATGTCTTAATGTGACCGTAGGTCACTACTAGTATGAAAGCCTCCAGACTGATATGTCTTAATGTGACCGTAGGTCACTACTAGTATGAAAGCCTCCAGACTGATATGTCTTAATGTGACCGTAGGTCACTACTAGTATGAAAGCCTCCAGACTGATATGTCTTAATGTGACCGTAGGTCACTACTAGTATGAAAGCCTCCAGACTGATATGTCTTAATGTGACCGTAGGTCGCTACTAGTATGAAAGCCTCCAGACTGATATGTCTTATTGTGACCGTAGGTCGCTACTAGTATGAAAGCCTCCAGGCTGATATGTCTTAATGTGACCGTAGGTCACTACTAGTATGAAAGCCTCCATACTGATATGTCTTAATGTGACCGTAGGTCACTACTAGTATGAAAGCCTCCAGACTGATATGTCTTAATGTGACCGTAGGTCGCTACTAGTATGAAAGCCTCCAGACTGATATGTCTTATTGTGACCGTAGGTCGCTACTAGTATGAAAGCCTCCAGGCTGATATGTCTTAATGTGACCGTAGGTCACTACTAGTATGAAAGCCTCCAGACTGATATGTCTTAATGTGACCGTAGGTCGCTACTAGTATGAAAGCCTCCAGACTGATATGTCTTAATGTGACCGTAGGTCGCTACTAGTATGAAAGCCTCCAGACTGATATGTCTTATTGTGACCGTAGGTCGCTACTAGTATGAAAGCCTCCAGGCTGATATGTCTTAATGTGACCGTAGGTCACTACTAGTATGAAAGCCTCCATACTGATATGTCTTAATGTGACCGTAGGTCACTACTAGTATGAAAGCCTCCAGACTGATATGTCTTAATGTGACCGTAGGTCGCTACTAGTATGAAAGCCTCCAGACTGATATGTCTTAATGTGACCGTAGGTCGCTACTAGTATGAAAGCCTCCAGACTGATATGTCTTAATGTGACCGTAGGTCGCTACTAGTATGAAAGCCTCCAGGCTGATATGTCTTAATGTGACCGTAGGTCACTACTAGTATGAAAGCCTCCTGACTGGTCACAGTTGATCCCATGCCAAGGCGCTGGCCCAGCAGTCTGCACGCGCCCATGTGTGCCACCTTGCTTCTCACCCCTTAGGTCGTCTTACTGGTTGTATTGTACATCGACAAAACCAACTCGTTCATTTACTGTCTATATCCATGCCGTAACGAGCTGTTTTACCCCCTGATATGTTAGTGCATCACAGGGACGTGCAGAGAATGTTAGAGAGGCAGGGCATTTCTAAAGGGGCCTTTTGGTGGAAATATTGAAATTAGCAGACCTCCAAGCTCACAACGTGTTGTGCTGTGACGCTTTGTTAGCTTGGAGGTCGGCTATTTCCGGTGCTTGATACCACACTGAACTAAGCATAATCAAGTGAATACTGGAGATGTGGCGTAATGGCATGGATTTCTACACAGAGGGCAATTCTTTCAACATAAGATGCTGCATTCAGGAATTCCATCCTGCGCTTTTTGCCCTTAACACAATGGGAGCCAGGGTTTCTAACATTTCTAGCTGTTGCTGGTGCCGCCGTTCACTTACGCTTTATTTTGAAGAGCCTCGGAAGCTTGCACCATTTTGCTTCTGTGCGAGTCACGTTATGACGTATGGACCAGGGTCTTTCACAGGGCACACAACATGTGCGCAGCTGCACGCTGCACAGTTAACCCTTTGTCTCGTCTCTCAACGAGACAACTGAGTTTTGGCACAGCGACCTCCAGTGGCCTTATCTCGTTACTGAACGAGTTTGGCCCCATGGGTGTTAAGCGTCTTACTGGTTATTATCATTTTCTCTTGTCTTTCAAAGCACTGAGTTTGAGAGGTGCGACTGCTATCACCTCCATTTCATTAGAACTTTGTACAATGACAAAGTGATTCTGACTCTGAACGAGCGTCTGAAAAAAAAACTCCAAGTTCCATTGACAGCCACTCTTTATGTCCTTGTGGTCTTAGGAAAGGAAACACAACATTTAACTCTTTATGTCCTTGTGATCTTAGGAAAGGAAACACAACATTTAACTCAACTGAACCTACAAGAATGCATGGCACAGACCAACATGAGCAGTTTGTTGGAAACCTGGCCAGTCTGGTGGTTGGAATGGTAGAGACAGGGCTGTGGTGATGTAGAGTAACTAAGTACATTTACTCAAGTTCAATTATGAGCTACTTTTACTTCACTGGACTGTGTCCAATTGTCAGTACTTTTATGTCTACTCCACTACATCTCATGACAAGCAATTATTGTACTTTTTACTCCACTACAGTTATTTGAAGACTTTAGTTGCTTTGTAGATTTTGAATATTATTACATTACCCACAACTTGTACATTTGAAAATGGACAATCTAACAGCTCACAATGTGTTGCAGATCTGATATTTTCTAAAGATTGATATGTGTTTGAAAACATTCTGCATAATGACTGCTTTATTTTTGGTCTCGATGTCAACACTTTAAGTGCATTTTAAATTCCCTATTCTTTAACATTACTTGTAGCAGAGTATTTCTCTACATACGCAGCATTGATACTTTTACTTAAAGGGGGCCTGTGCACCTAAAGGGTTACTGTCACTTTAAGAATCATCTTAAAAAACAAGTTAATATTTGTATGATGTCATTGTAGGGATGCGCAATTATAAGCCAATCAAATGAATTGTCTGTATAGCCTGACTGTATGACTACTTATTGTACTGGTCAGCTGTTGTTGGGGGGCGAGGGGCAGATTACACTGTGACATGAGCTTCAGACTGTTTCAGACTGTTTTCAGAGAAGCTCATGTCACAGTGTAATCTGCCCCTCGGCCCCTTTAGGTGACAGTACCCCTTTAAAGGAGCTATAGTCAACTTCTTATTGAAAAACACGATTTCGAACAAGATTAAGCTTCATATATGTGTTTCAATTAAAAAATGACCACAAAAAGCGTAAAATACTGATAAAATAATCATTTTGGCCGTTAGTCAGGCTGACTTTGTTTACATCCCTCTTCTATTCTTTTATATGGATTGATAAGGGAGGTAAATAAAGTCAGACTGACAATGGCCAAAATGATTATTTTAACAGTATTTTACGCTTTTTGTGGTCATTTTTGAATAGAAACACATATATGAAGCTTAATCTTTTTTATAAAATATTTTCGAAACATAATTTTTATTTTAGCGTCCGTTCTTCAATAAGAAGTTGACTGTCGCTCCTTTAAGTAAAACATTGATGATTCAGTAGTTTTTTTCCACCCGCGCTGCTGTGCAGCACCAAGTATTTGACACGGCTTTGCAACTCCAAACAGACTCTCATTCCATGTCTGTCAGACAGTGGCGTCACTTCAGCAAAAGCTAGGGTATGGCAAAGGTGGGAGTCCTCATGGAAAAGAGGCTTTACATTTTGTATAACACGGTTCTATTGTGAAAATAGCAGATCTACATGCTCACAACGCCTCGCAGATGTCTGAAAAAAAATCAAACCTCGGTTCGAAGTGGAGCGGTGAATCTGAGCAGCTATACCCTGTGTGTGTGTGTGTGTGTGTGTGTGTGTGTGTGTGTGTGTGTGTGTGTGTGTGTGTGTGTGTGTGTGTGTGTGTGTGTGTGTGTGTGTGTGTGTGTGTGTGTGTGTGTGTGTGTGTGTGTGTGTGTGTGTGTGTGTGTGTGTGTGTGTGCACAAAACAGCGCCCCTCCTTTAACTAGTGTGTTGTGTGTGGCCACTCAAGGTATTGCCAGGCTACGGACGGACGGACAGACACGGCCAGCCAGCCAGCCACCCACATACCCACGGACATACCTGTCTATTGGGAGCGCTTTCACCGCTCCAAAAAAGACTTTTGTCAGTTTTTTACACAGGTTTATATGGTTTCTTGGGCTGGATATGGCAGCCTGGAACGGTTGTTCAAGTGCAGCTAAACTTGGCATGTTAGTAAACGTGCCACAATTAACAATAATGCATTGCACCTGGGCAGCTGACCTGCAGAACCTGGGAATATACCATTCTGTCAAGATGGGGAGAATATAATTATAATACCTTGTTAATGTGACCATTATGTAAAATTTTGCATGTGTAGTTATTTTACTGTAATTTAACAACATAATAACCAGCACAGATAGAAAAAGAGACATTCATGGATTTATATTTAAAAGTTACTTTTATTCCCCCCCCCCTGGACCCAGGGTATGGCAGCTGCATACCCCTGGACCCCCCTGGACCCAGGGTATGGCAGCTGCATACCCCTGGACCCCCCTGGACCCAGGGTATGGCAGCTGCATGCATACCCCTGGACCCCCCTGGACCCAGGGTATGGCAGCTGCATGCATACCCCTGGACCCCCCTGGACCCAGGGTATGGCAGCTGCATACCCCTGGACCCCCCTGGACCCAGGGTATGGCAGCTGCATGCATACCCCTGGACCCCCCTGGACCCAGGGTATGGCAGCTGCATGCATACCCCTGGACCCCCCTGGACCCAGGGTATGGCAGCTGCATGCATACCCCTGGACCCCCCTGGACCCAGGGTATGGCAGCTGCATACCCCTGGACCCCCCTGGACCCAGGGTATGGCAGCTGCATGCATACCCCTGGACCCCCCTGGACCCAGGGTATGGCAGCTGCATGCATACCCCTGGACCCCCCTGGACCCAGGGTATGGCAGCTGCATACCCCTGGACCCCCCTGGACCCAGGGTATGGCAGCTGCATGCATACCCCTGGACCCCCCTGGACCCAGGGTATGGCAGCTGCATACCCCTGGACCCCCCTGGACCCAGGGTATGGCAGCTGCATACCCCTGGACCCCCCTGGACCCAGGGTATGGCAGCTGCATACCCCTGGACCCCCCTGGATCCAGGGTATGGCAGCTGCATACCCCTGGACCCCCTGGACCCAGGGTATGGCAGCTGCATACCCCTGGACCCCCCTGGATCCAGGGTATGGCAGCTGCATACCCCTGGACCCCCCTGGATCCAGGGTATGGCAGCTGCATACCCCTGGACCCCCTGGACCCAGGGTATGGCAGCTGCATACCCCTGGATCCCCCTGGATCCAGGGTATGGCAGCTGCATACCCCTGGACCCCCTGGACCCAGGGTATGGCAGCTGCATACCCCTGGACCCCCCTGGACCCAGGGTAGGGCAGCTGCATACCCCTGGACCCCCTGGACCCAGGGTATGGCAGCTGCATACCCCTGGACCCCCATGGACACAGGGTATGGCAGCTGCATACCCCTGGACCCCCCTGGACACAGGGTATGGCAGCTGCATACCCCTGCCATACCCAGTTGACGCCCCTGCAGCCAGACACTGCTGCTCTGTATTCTCCTCTTCTCTCTGCCATTCCTTCACATCTCTGTGTTTGGACTTGTTGGCTTTATCCGCTAAAAAGCTTTAAAGGACAACTTTGTTTTTTGAGCGGTGGTAGACCGCTCCATAGCATGGCCGTGTGTGTATCCGTGTATCCGTGTATGTATGTATGTATGTATGTATGTATGTATGTGTGTATGTAGCCTGAACTACCACTCAGTGACGAGAGAGGGTGCTCTTGAGTCTAGTCTGAGCATCAACTGCAATATTCTCTCTCTCTCTCTCTCTCTCTCTCACACACACACGCACGCACACACACACGCACGCACACACACACACACACACCACACACACACACACACACACACAACCACCGCTCAGTTCACACAGGTGTGATTTTTTACAACAGGGGTTCATATTTTAGAAGAAAAGATGAGTGTTAAAATGTTTTCATTTACTCTTTCTATGATTGTAGTGATTTTAACTATTTTGATGTGCATGCAAGTGGTCAAATATGTATTTTTAGGCCACATTCTCATAATATAATTCGGTTTAGTCGTGCGAATGGAGGGGTGAAGTTGCCACATTCTTGCATATTTAATTGATACGTTTGCGCTCGCACAGCACTTTGTCATCCGAAACAAGGAATCGTCCACGTCTCTCCAGGGACATGTATGTATCCAAGCTGCATAATAATGCCTCCTCCATCTCCCTGCGTTTATTAATTCTTCAAGTTCAACTCACAATGTAACCGCAGGACCCCCGCAAGCGCCGCATTAGCCTATTTATCTGCGGTCGACGGTCGTAAACGGGCGATCACAAAATAAAACCAGCGGCGGCGGGAGGGACTCGCAAAATCTACCAGCAATAAACCAGACAGAAAATACTTTAGCAAGATATGAAGAGTAGAGCGTCAACGTCTCTCTCTCTCTCTCTCTCTCTCTCTCTCTCTCTCTCTCTCTCTCTCTCTCTCTCTCTCTCTCTCTCAGTCTCTCTCTCAGTCTCTCTCTCTCTCTCTCTCTGACCCTCGTCTTTCCCTCCGCTGGCTCCCTCTTTGCGCTCCGCGCATGAAGCGTCTCGCCGTCTCCATCTGGACACGATTTGGCACAGAGAGCCGCGCGCGCGAGCAAGACCCACACATCGGCCTATATTATATGATATACAGCTATACAAGTGACTCCTGTGGCACTTTCCTTTTATTTAACTGTGAGCAACAACTCCTCACAAATAATACACCATGTGCGATCGAGGGAGCGGTGATCAGAAATCAACTGAGGGGAGGAGGCGGCCAGAATCGTCAGAAATCTAATGAGAACAGACGGGGGGATTTAACCTTTTATAAATAGCTATGGATTTAACCCGCACATGGCTCTATATAGCCTACCACAATGTTCCATTGCATGTATTTGAGACGGATGGATTCACACCAACAGGGAAGCGTTTGCGGTAGCGCATCGAAACCACCGTTTTTTTGTGGATTTGCATTCGTTTCTTTTATTCGAAAAAGAATACGGATGCGTCTTCACACATGCCCAACCGTTGTGTATTTTCCAACAATACGTTATAGGATTCGTTTTAATCGTCATAAAACGTGCCTGTGTGAATGTCGCCTTAGACACAACTGAAGAAGACCCACTGCAATCAAAATACTGAAACCGCTAAAATGGCAGAATGCGGCAAATGAAAATATTTTAACACTCAACTTTTCTTTCCTCTAATTACGATCTAAAATATGAACACCTGAGTTGTCCTTTAAATCAATCTTCAAAAAGCTGCTGATTCAAACTGCTGTTATTTTCAGCTCTCTGTAGTCCTGCTATTGAGGGCATGTGTGTGACATCATCATCTGAGTGGCAGAAACACTACTTTCTGGCCTTGACAGTCCAGACATCCAAACAGAAAAGTCCTGTCTGATTGCATTAAACAACGTTAAACTCACTCTGCCACTCGATTTGCCACTCACGTTATGCATGCGCACACCCTCTATTTCTGAGCTTGTACTATCAAAACCTCCACCGGCTGTCACGTCACACTTTTCCCTACTCATATCTCTGCCACCGTTGCCCGATCCATGCCAAGCTTTGCACACACACTCCTTGGCTGCTAAACCACCACCCCTCAGTTCTCACATGGCCCTCTTCTAGCGCCACCATGAGGCCAATTCTAGCAAGACACATTTTCGGAAACTGCTCCTATTTTGCCCTAAAATTACGCAAAGCGGTACACAGTATCTCTAAAGTCATGACGTCATCAACATGGATCTGTCCCATTTCCCATATTCCCTCCTGATTGGCTACCATTGCCTTCTAAAGTTTGTGTATGCGACCTGACGGACACTTGTCTCCTGATTAGGGAGTCTTACTGGTTAGGCTTCTTGTTCAGAGCTTGTCTGCTGTCTTGCTGTTTTTCTTTGAGCTTGTAGATCTGCTATTTCAGAGCTTGTAGTTGCACACGCTTACGTTCTGCTGTTTGAGCTTGTAGATCTGCTATTTTCTTAGCTTTTTTTTTTAGGTCACGAGTTGGTAACGGTTGGTACATGCAATTAGGTGCAGAGAGGACTTGTAGATTAGTTGTGGAGATGTTGTATAGTCATGCCCCCCCCCCCCCCCCCCCCCATCTGATCCTCATCGCTTATTTATAACAAAAGAACTCCAGCCTTGAGTTACCAAACTATGTGCATGCACAGACACATCAATGTGTGTGTGTGTGTGTGTGTGTGTGTGTGTGTGTGTGTGTGTGTGTGTGTGTGTGTGTGTGTGTGTGTGTGTGTGTGTGTGTGTGTGTGTGTGTGTGTGTGTGTGTGGACTTGCATTTGGTGACGTTGCTCTCTCTCTCTCTCTCTCTCTCTCTCTCTCTCACACACACACACACACACACACACACACACACACACACACACACACACACACACACACACACACACACACACACACAAAAATACATCCGTTGAGGCTGCCGAGCCGACAAGGAAAAGAGGGGGGAGGGGGAGGGGGGGGGGGGCATCCTGGGTGGTCCCTCTCTTCTCTTTCAGCCCTGCTTGTGGGAAAACCCAATATTTACATTTTGCAATTAGAAGTACTTTTTTCTTGCTTAATTTTCCACAACATCGATTACACAGTGGTCTGTGGGGGGGGGGTGGGGGGGAGTCAGGGGGGGGGGGGGGGGGGGGGTGGGGGGTGAGTCAGCCAGGGTAATGTCATGGCAGCAGCACGGCACCTGCTTAAAGGAACAGTTCACCCCCAAAATGACTTTTTCTTTTTCTATTGGTTAGCAAACGCCATGGAGATTTGAGTTAAAACTATATTTTTAGGTTTTTGTTGCATTCCTAAAGGCCCTCTTACATCTAACAACTTTGAAAAGATTTCTCAATCGTAATAAAATCGAGGCTAGTCGCGGCGCGCTCCCCGTGACTCAGTCATTACTCAATCGTTAAATGTGAGGTAGTGGTCCGACTCGATTTTTACCCCAACTTGAGAGCCAGATTCTGTTACGAGAATATCAAACTGGTTTAATATTTTCCCAAATCGGGGCTGAGTCTGAATGAATACAATGACGTAGCCTAGCCTACAACCAAAA